>NW_025195645.1:0-4498 GCF_004010195.1 Chiloscyllium plagiosum
GTGAACACATCCCTGAATCTGGGAATTAGACTTTAATAACCATTCTCTAAATACCCCACCGTGTTATGGAGGGAGTGCCAAGGTTTTGGTCAGGTGACTGTGAGGGAATGGCAATTATATTTCCAAGTCGAGGGAAGGGGTGGTGTGCCTCGTCCCTCAGCTCCCATCGCGAGGGTGTGAAATCGCTGAGGTTCAGGGACCCAGTGTTGTCCTCCTGACAGCACATTAACAGGAGCGGGATTCGACATGGTCACTCAGAGTTACCGAGGCCTCATTGCTGAGCAACTGAGGGGGCAGGAGCGTCAGTGACATGGGGGATGAACGGAGGGAGGAGACATGAACCTTCCTCCTTGTCCTCCAGCGACATGTTGTAATGGGGAATGTGGTCTCTGAATGGGCAGAGGAGGCAGCTGCAATGATTTAAAAATAGAGTCAACTAAATCTTCACCGAGCAGCACAGCTGGGAGTGGATAGAGCTATCAGGGCCGGGATGTGAGCGAGGATTCTCTGGGATAGTAACAGACGTAGTGGGTGGGGGTATCTCCTCTCTGTGCTGTTGATGGCTGGTGTTGCTGATGGTTGTTGAGGAGTATGTGTGTTTTCACAGGGCGATGGCTCAACATGGAGTCACTCACCTCAGCAGCATTGTGGAGCAGCTGGCCCCCATGCTGAGCAGCCCGTACGAGGGCCAGAGAGTCACCACCGTCGCTTTCTTCGGAGAGGTGAGTGTGCGTGCATCGTGCTGCAGACAGAGTGGCACCCCGCTTCCCCTCCCCCCTCTGCACTCCCCACCATCCCCCATGATTATCCCTGCCCCTCCAGGGGGGCAGGGGAGGTGGGGGGGGTGTGGGTGCGGGCTGGCTCTGTCTGGGGTGACGGTGGGAGACGGGATGCGGGGAAAGGTCCGTGGGTCAGCCGGATTTGGCTGTGTCATTGGAAAAACTCCCACTGCTGGCTCACGGTGCCGACATTTTCCTGGACTCTCATTCCTGACGCGATTCACATTTTCCATTCTGTTTAAAATAACTTGGCGAATGTTATCAACCTCTTTGAACAGAGTAGCCCACGTGCTGACAGACACGGACCTGGCTGAGGGCGCAGGCAGAGTGAAGTTGTGCTGACTGTGGCCGGTGATGGGGTTCATATACACACGGTCTGATTGACAACTATCACACTATTCAAACCACTCAGTCCAGCTTTTAACTCTTTTTCCAGCTGCGGTTCATCCCTGCTTTTAAAAATGCTGTCAGGAGAACAGACCTCAGTCTTACCCTGCCCCCAGGTCCCATTCCTTGTTTCCTCCAGTGCTCTCAGACTCCCTGAGGTCTCTCTCGCAGACCCACCCCACCGCACTCCCCAACTCGCTGCATGGTCTAATATTCTGGGGAGACGGCTTTGAACGCCACCTTGCAGATGGTAAAATTTTAACTTGATTGAAACCAAAGAGGTGAGTGAGCGAGCATCAGGCTGCAGACAGTGTGGCAGTGCGGCACGGTGGCTCAGTGGTTAGCACTGCAGCCTCACAGCACTAGGTTTGATTCCAGCCTCTGGCCACTGTCTGTGTGGAGTTTGCATGTTCTCCCTGTGTCTGCGTGGGTTTCTCTGGGTGCTCTGGTTTCCTTCCCACAATCCAAAGATGTGCAGGTTAGGTGAATTGGCCATTCTAAATTATCCACAGTGTTCAGGGATGTGCTGGTTAGGTGCATTAATCAGGGGTAAATATAGAGGAATGGGTCTGGGTGGGTTACTCTTCAAAGGGTTGGTGTGGACTTGTTGGGCTGAAGGGCCTGTTTCCACACCGTAGGGATTCTAATCTAATCAGACCAGAAGATGTAGGAGCAGCAGGAGGCCATTCAGCCCATTGAGTCTCCTCTGCCACGGCTGATCTGATTGTCCTCAAATCCACTTTCCTGCATTTTCTCCATACACCCTTGATTCCCTTCCTGAATACAAACCCATCTCAGCCTTGACTATACGCAATGTCCCAGTCTTGGCAGCCCTCAGTGGTAAAGAATTCAGTAGATTCACTCCCTTCTGAGGGAAGAAATTCCTCCTCATTTCTGTCTTAAATGTGCAGCCCCTTTTTCTGAGATTATGCACCTCTACTCCTGGACTCTCCCACAAGGTGAAACAGCCTCTCCACATGTACCCTGCCAAGTTCCCTATGTTTCAATAGTCACCTCTCGTCTTTCCAAACTCCAATGAGTACTCAATCTCTCTTCCATAAGACAACCTTTCCTTATCTGCTATCAGGTAAAGACAATGACTGCAGATGCTGGAAACCTGATTCTGGGTTAGAGTGGGGCTGGAAAAGCACAGCATTCAGGCAGCATCCGAGGAGCAGGAAAATCGACGTTTCGGGCAAAAGCCCTTCATCAGGATTAGAGGCAGAGAGCCTGAAGGGTGGAGAGATAAATGAGAGGAAGGTTGGGATGGGGATGAAGGTGATAGGTCGGGGGTGGGGACAGGGTGGAGTGGATAGGTGGAAACGAAGATAGGCAGGTAGGACAAGTCATGGGGGACAGTGCTGAGCTGGAAGTTTAGGGTGAGGTGGGGGAAGGGGCAATGAGGAAACTGTTGAAGTCCACATTGATGCCCTGGGGTTGAAGTGTTCCGAGACGGAAGAAACGGATACAATAAATGATATTAGTGGATGTGCAGGTAAAACTTTGGATGTGGAAGGCTCCTTTAGGGCTTTGGATGGAGGTGAGGGAGGTGGTGTGGGCGCAGGTTTTGCAGTTCCTGCGGTGTTAGGGGAAGGTCCCAGGATGGGAGGGTGGGTTGTGTAGGGGGGCGTGGACCTGACCAGGTCGTCACGGTCAGTCTGTCCTCCCTTAGGACAGGGGACCACCACTGTTCACAGTATTCCAGCTGCAGGGTTCTGACTACAGTCCTGCAGAGTTTTATCAAAACTTCCTGACTTTTATACTGTATTCCTTTTGAAATAAGTGCCAATAAGCTAGTTACCTTCCCTGCTCCCCACTGAGCGTGAATACCAGCTTTTGGTGATGGTGGATGTGGATTCCCAAATCTTTTAATGTGATGGAGCTGGGAGGGGTAGAGGGTACTGGACACTGACCCCTCTCTCTGTCCTTTGGCAGAGAGTAAGGCCCACATCTCCAAACTCACCCCCACCGCCCACCAAACCAAGCACTATGGACCCGTTACTTGGTAATTGCCATGTTGTGGGATCTTGCTGTGCACAAACTGGTTGCTGTTCCCCCTCCATTACACTCGAGAGAAGTGTTTTATTGGCTGTGAGGCACTTTAGGATGGACCTGGGGTTGTGAAAGAGGCTATGAAAATGCAGGCTGTTTGTCAAGGACGGTAAGTGGTTGGTCAGTCGAGGCCTGAGTTAATGTTTCAAGGTGATGATTATGGGTCTTTGGATGACCTCTGACCCTCTGTTTGACCTTTTGCAGTTACTGAACCACCGTGTGACCTCTGACCTGGTCCTGACTGACGTCCTGCTCAGCAGTTTGCTGCCCTGTCTGGTGGATACGTCCAGCGTTGTCCGGATGTTGACCATCAGAGGCCTGGGGAACGCTGCTGTCGGAGCTCCTCACAAGGTCAGGAATGTGCCCATCAGGGATTCGGATCTCATCCCCACAATGGGAGGGGCAGGGGTGGGGTGGGGGGGGGAGCTCTGCTGAGGGAGGGAAGGAGAGCCACCCGGCTGTGGGGCAGGGGAGTGGGTTGGGTAGAGGGTATGAGGGGGGGATGTTGGTTTAGGGCTGAGTCTTTGGAGCTCCTTACCACAGAGAGCAGTGGGGGCAGAGTCCTTGTGTATATTTAAAGCTGAGAGAGAGATTCCTGATCAGTCAGGGAATTGAGGGTTTAAGGGGGAAGTGGCTGTGCGGAATGTCAGATCATGGTCCCATTGAGTGGTAGAACAGGCTTGAGGGGCCGAATGGCTGCTTCCTGTTCCTATGCCTTAAGGATTCTGGGACATAGGTGGTCCCCACAGGAAGTTAAGGACCAGGAAACGGGCTCAGGGAGGGAGGGGGCTGTGGTGGGTTTGGTTTGATTTATTGTAGTCACGTAGTACAGTGAAAAGCTTTGTTTGTGAGCAGAACAGGCAGATCATAACAAAGAGATTATTGGGTGCTTAGACACAGTGAGGCATACACATTACACTGCACAGGAGGGTCACAAAGCAAGGTCAGCATTATCTGAAGTTAGAGAGACTCCATTATTAACGGCCGGGGAGGAGGTATTCCTGACAGGAATGGCCTGGCTGAGGCTGTTAGCCAGACCCTGGGCTGAGGCAGAATCTGATGTCACTGTCCGTCCCACAGATTCATAAATACTCGACCAAGCTGCTGTCGGCCATGATTGCTGGGGTGGATGAGAAAGATGACCCAGATGACCTGATCACACTGGAGGCCATGTCCAGCCTGTCCAAAGTCCTGGACCAACTTGAGGAGATCGACGTACAGCCCATTCTGATCAACATCGCCCTCCGCATTCGGCCCTTCTTCGAGAAGGTGGGGGGCAG
>NW_025195646.1:0-4498 GCF_004010195.1 Chiloscyllium plagiosum
CACAATTTCCCTCCACTTTCCCACCCACACTAATAACACAGCATGGAAATAACACTATGGACTGACTCCTTCCTGACACCTCACCATTTCCTCTATCACACCTACACCAACACTAAGAGCAGGGCCACACACTGCAACCTTCCCTCCCTCCCTTTGTCCCATTTCAGGAGTAACAGCCTGGAATAGGACAGAAAAGGTCAAGCCCCCGGGTGGTGGAGTGCCCGATATCCGCTCCCTCATCCTCTCCCCCGCCACATGGGGAGGACCCTGGTACGAGTCGGAGAGGACCGGGATGCCTCGTGTGGAGATTCTGAAACATCCACGACCCACCGACCGAGTAAGGAGCAATGTTCAGTGAAGGGCAATTCTCACTTTAAACCCACTACCAGCTCAGTTTCCCACAGTACAACTTAGAAGCCGTGGCCCTGTTGCCATCTCTCTTTTGTGCCGCGAATCCCCACGGTCTCGGTGAGCAGGAGGGTGGGCTCACATCACATCGTCACCACCACCTCCCAGGAAGGGAGCACGGAGGCTCTCTCCTATACCTCCTCCTGTAAAAAGCTCAGATACTGAAAATAATCTGTGACATTTACTGCTCGCCTCACTTGTCCTGCCATGTTCAATAATTTGTCCTCCTATACATTCAGAACCTGTGCTCCTGCAGCCCTTTTATAACGGTACAGATATTTTATATTGTCTGTCAATGTTATTCCTACCAAAGTGCATCATCTTACACTGCTCTGCATTGATGCTCATCTGCCATTAAACAGAACACTACACCAATTTCTCACTGCCCTTTTCGAATTCCACACTGTCCTCTACACACTTTATACTTCTTCCAGGTTTGGTTTCTGCAAGCATTGAAATTGCCCTGCAATCACATTCCACACATAAATACTGACTCACTCACTAGTGTGAACAAGCGCAATATGCACACACTCCCCAAAAACAGACTGAAAAATCTGACACACACCAGACAGAAAGTGATATATTGACAAAGTTACCGGAGCAAGAGAAATACTGGCAGACACTCCATGTCTGTATAAGTGTCAGTGTATGACTGACTGTCTCTATGCCTCTGTGTTAGTGTGCGTTTGTCTGTGTGTATCAGTGTGGGGCGAGTCTGGCAGTCTCTGTTGTGTTAATGTGATGTACTATCTCCCTGACATGAGTTTCTGAGGAAGGGGTACTCAACCCAAAACATTAACTTTCATTTCTGACCACAGATGCTGACAGACTTGCTGAACTTTCTGTCACTGTCTGTCTCTGCTGGTCTCACGACCCCTCTGTACAGGTGGTAATGGAGGGCGAAAATAATCAGGGATTCAGTTTCGGAAGGACAGAGGGAGTGTATCAGCTCACAGCACTATCTAAACTGAGAGCACCATCAACACACATATACGCACACACACACTACAAACACGCACACACACTTAGACATGTACACACATAGAGCTGCACACAGACACTCACGCACAGATACACAATACTCATACCCACCCCCACACACACTTACACACACACTACAAACGTGCGCACACAGAGATACGTACACACGTACATATACAGCTGCAAACAGACATACACACAGATACACATACTCATAGCAACCCTAAACACGCGCTTACAAACACACACACAGACGCAGAGAGCCACACAGACACAAAGAGACATACACATGCCCATGACGCACACACACGCACACACACACATGCCTACATTCATGTAGACATATATACACACACCCAAACAAGCGCATGCACCCACGAAGACATACACACATCCGCAAAACGCACACAGCCACAGATTTCATTCGTTTCCTCATTCCACCCCCCTCACCCCAACTTATCCAAGATCCAAACTTCCAACTCGGCACCTCCCTCTTGAACTGTACTACCTGTTCTTCTTCATTCCCACTATCCACTTCACTCCCTGCTCCAACCTATCACCTTCACCCAACCTTCATTTAATTGTCATCTTTCCTGCTATCTTCCCCCAAGCACCACGCCCTAACATTTACCGTACAGCCCAATTGGTCCACAAGCCTCATTACTAATGATGAGATTATGCTCGAAATTTCAACTTTTCTGCTCCTTGAATGCTGCCTGAAATTCTGTGCTTTTCCAGCACCACACTCTTTGACACAGACACATACGCACACACAGACACAGAAACACACACACAGACACACACGCACAAACACAAAGACAGCCATGCTTCCCACACACGAAAACATCCACACTACCCACACAAAGACACCCACACTGCCCACACACACCCACATACCTCACACACAGACACAGACAGCCAGGCATACACACTCAAACAGGCACACAGGCACCCACATTCCCACACATACACGGATACATTCACACACAGACACACAGACAGACAGAAAGACGTACACACTCAAACAAACATGCACACTAACACACACAGACACCCACACTCCCCACAAATGCACACGTACACTCATACACGGACATACACACTCAGCCAGACCCCCGTTCCCTAGTATTTCTGAACGTTAGTTTCTGTACCTTCCCCTGTGGAGACAGAACCAATGCTGCATCACATCGGCAGAGGGCTTCTATCAGCTAGTGATATATCGGAGGACCGCACTCCAGAGATGGTGCAAATGTTACCCACTACTGCCTGGAATGTTCCAGAATCAATGCAGTTCATGTCATGGTGAGTGTCAGCACAGTCCTGTCCCTGGTGTGAAGCTACGGGTTATGCTGAAGGAGAGGACACAGCTCAGTGGCCACCTAATCTTTAAACAAACTGGTTTCACACTTTATACTTGGAATGCGGCCACATTAGAAACATATTCCTGGAAATCCAAGGGAGGATAGTACAGTGTCCTGGCCTTCCTTGTGTACAGAGCTTCCCTTCTGTGCAATCTCAGCTACATTTGTTTACCATGCAGTCCTCATATCTCGTCCAGAGTGGGGGTCACCAAACCATCAGGTCTCTCTGAATGAACCCAGCAGCAGACAATACAAACCCGAGAAAAGCGTCCACAGAGCCTCCCCTTACTTTGTAATGACACATCACATCGGCAGAGGGCTTCTATCAGCTAGTGATATATCGGAGGACCGCACTCCAGAGATGGTGCAAATGTTACCCACTACTGCCTGGAATGTTCCAGAATCAATGCAGTTCATGTCATGGTGAGTGTCAGCACAGTTCTGTCCCTGGTGTGAAGCTACGGGTTATGCTGAAGGAGAGGACACAGCTCAGTGGCCACCTAATCTTTAAACAAACTGGTTTCACACTTTATACTTGGAATGGGTCCACCTTAGAAACATATTCTTGGAATTCCCAGGGAGGATAGTACAGTGCCCTGGCCTTCCTTGTGTACAGAGCTTCCCTTCTGTGCAATCTCAGCTCCATTTGTTTACCATGCAGTCCTCATATCTCGTCCAGAGTGGGGGTCACCAAACCGTCAGGTCTCTCTGAATGAACCCAGCAGCAGACAATACAAACCCGAGAAAAGCGTCCACAGAGCCTCCCCTTACTTTGTAATGACAAGAGCATGTGAAATGCCCACACACGCGGTGCACGCATTCGAAATTGAAAGTACTTCTCTTCTGAGCAAAGAAAAGCCGTTACATGACTGCACTGTCCGACAGTAACAGTTCCTCTCTCCAAAGAAGCAGTTGACAATGTAAAATTACGTTTCTCTGCATCTCAGCAACTATAACGACAGCACCAGCATTGCCGATGGAGTTGATCAGCATAATCAGGGAACAGATATAGAGAGAATATAACTCAATGTAAATAGGGACCCACCTAAATTGGCATTATATTCAGGAATATAGGAAAAGGGAAAATGTTAGAATAAGCTCTCATTTTATTTTGCTTCATCATCATTCCCTTTGTTTGCTTTTCATTTCTCTCTCTCTCTCTCTTCCTCTCTCTCGCTGGACACTTATCCATCCATTCATCTAATCTCCCCCTCACTCATCTAGCCATTCCGGATATAAAAATATTATTTGCTCGTTACTTTGAGTTCTGATGCAGGGTCACTACACTCGAAACTTTACCTGCTTTACTCCTGGCAGAGGCCGCCATACTCGCTGAGATTCTCCAACATTTTCAGATGCTGGGGGATTTTATTTCAGATCTCCATCATCCACTTTTCCTTGGTTTATTTCATCTTTAATGTTGTTGTTTACCGGGATGCCAGCATCTCTGGCAAGGGCAGCATTTTCAGCCCATCAATAATTGCTCTTGACTGCGAGGCCATTTGTCAAGACAATTTGGAGCCGACCATATTATTGTAGGTCTGCAATCACACTTAGATTTTTACCAAAGGCTATCAGTAAAATAATAAAAGGATTCCTGATGGTTTTTGGTTGCTGTAAGTAATATAAGGTTTCTTTCCAATTTTTGTCATACGAATTTAAGTTCTATCATTGGATCTGGTAGGATTTGAAAAAAAATGCCTTTAAAGTCACACCTTGTGCCTCTGAATTACCCATCCGGTGACTTT
>NW_025195647.1:0-1837 GCF_004010195.1 Chiloscyllium plagiosum
CTGGCCCTGGATTCTTGAGATCATACTGTTGGACTGGGATGGACAATGTAAAAAATCACACAACACTAACCTACAGTCCAGCAGGTTTTTTTGGATAACGAGGTTTCGGAACACTGCTTCATCAGGTGGTTGTAGAGCACAATCATAAGACACATAAGTTATAGCAACGGGATAAGGGTGTCATGGAATGTAATATCATACAAAAATAATTTAAGCCTTTCACCTTTTAGGATGATCACCTGCGCTTTAAAAGCTAGTGCTTTGAAATAAAGCTGTTGCACTATGTCATGATGTCATGTGATTTTTAATTCACCCAATCAACCTCTGCTCGATCCTGACTAATGACCCCAAACCTGGCCCTGCTCCAGTTTCTCACATTAATCTGTGGACCTATCTGATCTTTTTCCATAACTATGTTAAAACTAAGACAGTTTTGGTCACTGGACCCAAAGTGCTCTCTGACTGACACTTCAGTCACTTGCCCGACCTCGTTTTCTGAGGGGAGTCCAGTGTTGCACACGCCTGAGTAGAGTTAGACCTTGTTAGGTCTCTCTTGGTTGAGGAAACTTTCTTGTGTGCACATTTGACAAACTGCTCTCCGTACGTGCCTTTTACTCTCTTGGTGGCCCAGTCAATACAAGAGAAATTAAAGTCTCCAACCGATACTACTCTATTAGTCCGACTGGAATCGCCAATCTCCCGACACATCTGTTCCTCTCATACCCGCTGGTTATTCTGGCGTCTATAATACAGTCCCAACAGAATGACCACATCTTCTTGCTTCTAAGTTCTAACCACTTGGCCTCATTTGATGACCCCTTAAGAGTACCCTCTCTGAACAGAAAGTTAAAAATCACATAATGCCAGGTTATTGTCCAACAGGTTCAATTGGAAGCACACTAGCGTTTGCAGCGCCGCTCCTTCATCAGGTGGTTCTCTGAGCACTCTTGTTATGTCCTCCCTTATCAAAAGGACAACTCCCCCTCCTCACTTGACTTTCTGTCATGCCTGTAGCTTCTGTCCCCTGGAACGCTGAGCTGCCAGTCCTGCCTTCTTTCAGCCATGTTTCTGTTATAGCTATAATATCCCAGTCCCTCGAGTGCTCCGAGCTTCTCTGCCTTACCGGTCAGGCCTCATGTGTTGAAATAAATGAACTTTAAACCAGACATCTTTTCCCTCCCTTGACTGTACTCCTGGATATCCTGAATAGGAACCTTGCTCTCGGTGGCTGATGCATTTTCTCCTGAATGATCGATCTTCCCTCTTTTATTCAGAGTCCCAACCTCCTGCCAAACTAGTTTAAATCTTTCGGGGTAACACTAGCAAATCTCCCCGCGGTGATACTGGTGTCCCTCTGGTTCAAGTAAAATCCATCCCCTTGTACAGGTCACCTCTACCCCAGAAGAGATTCCAATAATCCAAGAACAGAAAACCCATCTACACCAGCTCCTCAGCCACACAACAATCTAGCCTATCTTTCTATGTCTATCCTCACTAGCAAGTGGCACTGGAAGTGATCTGGAGATTACTATCCTTGAGTTCCTGCTTTTTAACTTCTTAGCTAATGCCCAATATTCATTTCACAGGATCCCATCCCTTTGTATACCTCTGTCATGTGGACCGATGTACACAATGATATTTGCCTGTTCACCCTCCCCCTTCAGAATGTTCAGTAACCGCTGAGAGACATCCTTGACCCTGGAACCCAGGAGGCAGCATACAATCGTGAGGTCACTTCTGCAGCCACACATTCTGCAGTCTGTCCCCCTCAAAACTGAGTCTGCTGTCATTACTGCCATCATTAGACAGGATCTAACAAACAGAGACTGGGAGGAAC
>NW_025195647.1:2977-4499 GCF_004010195.1 Chiloscyllium plagiosum
GGAGTTTACTTCTGGTCACTGTGAGGTCATATCCTGTGGAAGGTATAAAAAGCGAAGGAGAGACATAATGAACAGAAGTCCTTGTGGAGTATTGATGGAGTATTGTGGAAGGGTCTTGGTGTCCAATCCATAGTTCCCTGAAGGTGTCAGCACAGATAGACAGGATGGGGAAGGCATCTGAACTGAGAGCGGGAGGGTGACCCATGTCCTGATGCGGTGAGTTACTGGAGCTACTCGAGAGGATTTAAACTAGTCTGGCAGGGTTGTGGGATCCTTGACCGTTAAGGCAGATGAACCCAGGGCACGGATGGGGTCCTGGGAATGGTACAAAATAGGTTTTGTAAAACTGCACAACAGATGGGCTGGCAGCAGCTCATTGTTCCGTGGATTAGATGCTATAGGAAGGTTTGAACTGGAGGCAGAAGAGGAGCAGCGACGATGGGTTTGATTGGCGGAATCATCACAACAGTATTTTCAGAGAGTATTCACGCGGGATCACCAAGTTAAGCTACATCAGTGCAACTGAGAAATAAAAATTGTTCATTATTTTGCTATGGTTGTACTGCAATTGTACTACAGCGGTAGTCAATGGGAGGTGGAGCAGCAAAACCGTGAGGAGATGTCAGATATCTGTTCGAATAAGGAAGTTGTAATCGTAGGGGATTCCAAACTTTTCAACCTGGACTGGTATTGCTGCAGCGTTAAAGATTTGGATGGAAGGAATTTGTTAAGTGTGTTCCAGAAACTCTCAGTCAATGTACAAATGGCCCAACTGGCTAAACCTGCCCACCCCTTGGGAAACAAGATAGAGAACGGGACTGAGATGTTAGTGGGGATGCACTTTGGCACAGTGACCACAATTCTATGAGTTTGAAACTAGCTTTGGTAAAGCACAGGCCTGGTCCACAAGTTCAAGTTAGAAAATGGAGCAAGACTAATCTTGATGGTATTAGACATGATGATTTTTTAAAGTAGTTTGGAGAAGCTATTTGCAGGTAAAGGGAAGTCTAGAAAGTGGGAATATTTTAAATGTGAGATAAAATGCATGTTCAGTGCCAGCATGTTCCCGTTTAAGTCCAGCTCAATCCTAACAGAATTGGGAAACACTGGCTGACTGTTCAACTCAGCTGAAGAAAAAGGGGACTCATGTCAAGTATAGCCAGCTGGATCAAGGGAATCCCTGAGGATCACAGGGACCGTACGAATACACTTTGGATGGAAAGCAGGAATGCAAAAAGGGTCATGTGATAGCTTTGACAGTTAAGGCTAATGAGAATCCAAAGAGAGTATACATATGCATTAAGAGCAAAAGAATAACGAGGGAAAAATCAGCGTCCATAATGGTCAACGAAGCCAACGGTGTGTGAAACCACAAGATCCTAAATAAATATTTCACTTTGGAGCTTACTGTGGATAAAGATTGAGGAGCTCTGCGAACTAAACAGTGATTGGCTTGAAGTCTACTGGAATACTGTGTGCAATTCTGGTGCAATGCCAACGGAAGGATGCTGTGGAACTTGAA
>NW_025195648.1:0-4500 GCF_004010195.1 Chiloscyllium plagiosum
CACTGTGCCACCGTGCACGGATTGGTTGAATTGTCTAAAAGGAAGCAAAGATTGGGGATAAATAAGTGCTATTCCAGCTGACAATCAGTGATTTTGTAGTGTGCCTCAGGGATTAGTGTTGGGACTGCATTTATTTACAACTTATATCGATGCTTTGGAGTTGGGGACCACGAGTAGCATGTCAACGTTTACAGATGACAGTAAGATGAATGGCAGAGCAAAGTGTGCAGAGGTCTGTGAAACTTTGTCGAGGAATATGGATATATTGAGTGAGTGGGCAAAGTTCTGGCAGATGGAATACAATGTTAGTAAATGGGAAGGCATATGCTTTGGTGGTAGTAAACGCAAAAAAAGATTATCACTTGTTTTGATAAAAAGTTGCAGCATGCTGTTGTGCGGAGGGACCTGGGTGTCTTTGTGCATGAATCACAGAAGGTTGCTCCGCAGGTACAACAAATCAATCAGGAAGGCAAATGGAATGTTATCCAGCATTGCGAAAGGAATTGGTTTTCAGAGCAGGGAGATTATCTTTCAGCTGTACACGGTGGGGTTCGGCTATCCCTGGAGGACTGTGTGCAGTCTCCTTATTTGAGAAAGGATGTTCTGGCACTGGAAGGGTTGCAGAGGAGGTTCACTGGGTTGATTCCGGAGTTGAGAGGGTTGGCTTTTCAGGAGAGACTGAGTAGATTGGGATGATATTCATTGGAATTCAGAAGAATGAGGCGAGACCTAAAAGAAACATATAACAGTTTGAAGGTTTCAGATATGATAGAAGGAGAAACGATGTTTGCACTAGCGGATGAAACTTGGACAAGAGGGCGGAGCCTCAAGATTAGAGGGAACAGATTCAGCACTTAATTGAGAAGGAACTTTTTCACCCAGAGGATTGTTAATCTTTGGAATTCTTTGCCTAGTGAAGTAGTTAACACTACTTCAGTAAATGTTTTTAAAGCTAAGATTTTCTTTAACAATAAAGGAAGGAAGGAATACAGTGAGAGGACGGGTAAGAGGATCTGAGTCATTGGAAAGATCAACCATGATCTTATTGAATTGTGGAGCAGGATTGAAGGGTCAGATGACCTACCCTTGCTCCTCGTTCTGATCTGCTGTGTATGTATGTGTCATATCTTCAGTGATTGCAGGGCAAGATTCCATGGGGCTCTGGGGGGAGGTGTTGAGAGTGAAGGCAGAATGCATCAGTGTTTCCCAGAGGGAATTGTCCCTGCGGAAGGCAGACACGGGATGGAAGTGGAATGGCATTTCACTGGAACTGGTGGAATTAAAAAATATATGTTTAAATGTTCACTTGAAGCATCACCGCGCATAAGTCTACAGACCAAGTTCTGGAAAATAGGATGAGAGTGGATATATGCGTGATGCCTGACATTGGCGAGATAGGTCAAAAAGCCTCTATCAGTGCTGTAAAAGTCCCAGTCTCTATGAGAAACTAACTGCACCAGCCATATTAACACTGTAGTCACAACAGCAGGTCGGAGTCCGGGATTTTTACAGTAAGGAATACACTTCTTTATTCCCTGAAGCCTATCTGACATATCGCCTGCCATTACACGCCGCCTGTTGTTCGTGAGTAGCAACCTCCATTAACAGCTACTTACTCTCCAAGCCAGATCATTATCCATTCAATTGTCCAACTGTTCTTCTCTTTCTTTTGGGTGTTTTGCCCGCCTATTCGTTACTCCTTTAGAAGACAGAAGTAAGAAACATGCAGGGATACTCCCTGCTAGCCTGGATGAGTGCAGTGTTGGGAAAGCATGGCGCAGGATAAACACCGCAGATAAGGCAGCATCCGAGTAGCAAGAGACATTTAAATTATGACCTTCTTGAGGACTCCTAAGTGCAATTCCAACAATTTGGCAAAGCTCAACATTATCCAGAACAGAACAGCTGAATTGATCAGAACCACGTTACTGACACAGAAACGACAAAGATCCACTTCCTTCACCTGCAAACACTCAGACAGGCAGTCTGTATTATCAACAAGATGCAATGCAGAAATTTACCAAAGCTCCTGTTACAGTACCTTTCAAACTCACAACCACTTACATCGAAAAGGAAAGGTTAGCAGATAGATAGGAAAACCCTAAAAACCTCTTACTATCCTGATCTGGAAATATTTTGCCATTCCTTCAGCGTCACTGGGTCAAACTTCTAGATTTCCCTTCTTTATGTTTTGGGTCTACCAATAGTAAATGGACAGCAGTTGTTCAAAAGGTAGGCCATCATCACCTTGTCCAGTAAATTTAGCAATGGGCAATAAATGCTGACCTCGTCTGGAATATCCACATCTGACGAAGAATGAAAATTTCTGCTTTGGTGTTTTCAAAAGTTCTCTCTTACTGGGCTATTTCTGTTTTAATTTCAGAAATAGTAAGGATGAGGATTTGCAGTTGGGAAACTGAAATGAAGCATTAGAGCAGAATCTCATGGAGTTGGACTGTTTGATGTCGCCTGAATCTCATCGACCTTTGAGAATGAAATGAGTAAGCAACATTCACACTTGAGTGAATCCATTCACTTGGTCTGCCTGTGAGCGGGGCTTCCGCCAATCATCTGGCTTTTCAAAATATAAATGGAGGGACACTGGAGATAAACTGGAATTGTGGTGACTGTGGAAAGGATTCAATTTCTCGTCTACTCTGAAAATTCATCAGTGCAGCCCACACTGGGAAAAAAAAACTTTTCAACTGTTCGGAGTGAGGGAAAGGATTTGCTCAGTCATCTAACCTGCTGATACACCAGTGGGTTCACACTGAGGACAGACCATTTAATTGTCCAAAGTGTGCCAAATTCTTTAAAAATTCTCAGGAGCTGATGCACCATCAAAAAGTTCAGACTGATGAGAAAACATTCAAGTGTTCTCAAAGTGGGAGTGGGATCAGTCCAACATCTGATCTCACTTTACATCTGCGAACTCACTGGAGACAGGCCGTTCACCTGATCTAACTGTGAGAAAGGATACAGTCAGTCATTCAGTCTGCTAAGACACCAGAAAGATCACACAGAGGAGAGACCACTCATCTGCTGTGTGTGGGAGGTAATTAATTGATTCCAGCAACCTGCTGAAATACAAGCATTTTCACAAAGGAGAGAACTCATTCACCTTCTCCGAATGTGGGGAAGGACCTCTCACTGATCAAATTTACTGAGACACCAGAGAAGTCACATTGGCGAGAGGCCATTTGTACGTTCCAAATTTGGGAAAGGATGCATTTAATTCATCCATCATACAAATACACCAACGGGTTCACAGTGACAATACCTGAAAAAATTAACACTAGTTCAAGTAAAGAGATTATATTCTTCCAATGAAATAAATCACTGCTGACAGAATGAACACAGTTCAGTTCTGGATGCAATAACAGCAGAATCCAGTTACATGCGACCTCATTGGAATGTGTGTGTCATCATAGTCTTACCATAGCTTAAAAATGTGTTGCTGGAAAAGCGCAGCAGGTCAGGCAGCATCAAAGGAGAAGGAGAATCGACGTTTCGGGCATAAGCTCTTCTTCAGGAGTGAGGAGCGTGTGCCAAGCAGGCTAATATAAAGGTTGGGAGGAGGGACTTGGGAGAGGGGCGTTGGGAATGTGATAGGTGGAAGGAGGTTAAGGAGAGGGTGATATGCCGGAGAGGGGGTGGGCGCGGAGATGTCGGGATGAAGATTGCAGGTCAAGATGGCGGTGCTGAGTCCGAGGGTTGGGACGGAGAAAAGGTGGGGGGAGGGGAAATGAGGAAGCTGGAGAAATCCGCATTCATCCCCTGTGGCTGGAGGGTTCCTCGGCGGAAGCTGAGTCGCTCTTCATCCAGGCATCGTGTTGCCATGGTCTGGCGATGGAGGAGGCCAAGGACCTGCATGTCCTTGGCGGAGTCCGGGGGGATATAAAGTGTTCAGCCACGGGACGGTTGGGTTGGCTGTTGCAGGTGTCCCAGAGGTGTTCTCTGAAACGTTCTGCAAGTAGGCGGCCTGTCTCCCTAATGTATAGGAGGCCACATCAGGTGCAGCGGATGCAGTAAATGATGTGTGTGGAGGTGCAGGTGAATGTCTGATGGATATTGAAGGATCCCTTGGGGCCTTGGAGGGAAGTGAGTGGGTGGTGTGAGCGCAAGTATGCATTTTTTGCGGTTGCAGGGTAAGGTGCCGGGAGTGGAGGTTGGGTTGGTGGGGAGTGTGGATCAGACAAGTGAGTCGCGGAGGGAGTGGTCTTTCCAGACTGCTGATAGATGTGGAGAGGGAAATATATCCTTGGTGGTGGGGTCCGTTTGGAGGCGGCGGAAATGACGAAGGTTGATCTGATGTATCTGCAGGTTTGTGGGGTGGTAGGAGATGGCCCGTGGGGTTCTGTCCTGGTGGCGATTGGAGGGCGGGGTTCAAGGGCGGAGGAGCGGGAAGTGGAGGAGATGCGGTGGAGAGCATTGCCAACCATGTCTGAGGGGTAATTGCAGGCTTTCAAGAAGGAGGCCATTTGGGTTGTTCGGTATTGG
>NW_025195649.1:0-4500 GCF_004010195.1 Chiloscyllium plagiosum
TCTCTGTGACTCTGAAACAGAACCACAAATGTTTCTGGCACCGTTGTACACAGTCAGGACAGGATTGACCTTGGAATTTCCAATACTGCTTCCAGAAAACAAGAACTCATCTGATAACAGGTCACAGATGGTCAAGGAAATCGCCTAATGGCCATCTACTGGCCTGCACACCATGCCTCCATGATAGGTCATTTCTCCTCAATGTTGAAAACAACAGAAGGAAGCAATGAAGTTGACACGTACACAGAGCACACAAGTAATTCTCATATAAAACATATTTCAGCAGTGCGATTTGGCTTTAAATCAATGAAAAATTAGGGAAGAGTATGTTTGAAGACATTTCTCTATGTGTGCAATAGCGTGAATCCAGTAGCAAATGTTTGGCGCACTTCTTTTGGTGCATGTGCCAAAGTCTCCACACAATTCTGTGCACGTAGCAATATGTGCAACAATCGATGCTAACAGTGACGTCTCCGCACTTTTCTGGAAATGCGCCAATGTCAACAGCGAAGTCCTCTGCACTATTCTCTGCAAATGCGCCAATGTCAAAGGCAAAGCCTCCGCACAGTTCTGTTAAAGTTCCGATGTCAACGGTGTAATATCTGCACTGATCTCTGCAAATGCACTGATGTGAATGGCAAAATATCTACACCATTCTGCACATGCGCTGGTGCCATCGCCTATGTCTCCGACCTGTTCTGCACAGGCAATGATGTCAGCTGCCATCAGAGGATATGAGAGGTACTGAATTTCACTTCAGGACTGAAACAGAGGAAAAGAGAGCGGAGAATAATCTGGGAATGGAAGAGATTCTGGTTGAAACAGGTTTCGACTGAGACGAAACTTTAAAGTGATGTCACAGGAGTACTGTGATTTGATTGGCTAATATGGAGTCCGCCAAATTTGAACCTGTGCTGAATTGCATCTTGTTAATTTATTGTTTAAAACGTGCATTCAGACTGAGAAAACAAGTAGAGAAACAAAAGAATTACAAGTTAAAATAAGAATAAATACAAAACAGATCTAAAAATGATGGAGGGTCAGGTGATGTGTTGTTTCTGCATGATGTGAGAGCTGCTGTCGCCTCTTCTGTTTAGCAATGACCATATGTGTAACAAATATTGGTTGCTGGCAGAGTCCCGGCTTAGAGTCGATGAGTTGGAGACTGAACTTCAAACATTGCGACACATCAGAGAGGGGGAGAGCTACCTGGACAATGGTCAGGATCAGGAAGTTGTTGCTGTGAGTGTGGCAGGTAGAGTGGTCCAGGAGGTAGTTACTTGTCCAACAGGTTCAAGTACATTGCACACAGTGCAGACGGGAAAGGCCATTGCAGGGATGATGAGTCCAATGACTACAGCACCATGGTGCAGGGAAGTGGGAGAAGAGAAGTGAAATGTTGTTATAATTGGGGTCATTATAGTTAGAGGCCGAGACACTGTTCTCTGTGCCTCCGATCGAGAGACCCGAAAGGTTTTTTGCGTGCCTGGTGCCTTGATTCTGGATATTTCATCTGGGCTGCAGAGGATCTTGGAGTGGGATTGAAACAATCCAGTGGCCGTAGTACACATGGGTACCAACGACAGAGCTAAACCTCTGGCAGAACTTCTGCAAAGAGAGCATGAACAGCTCGGAGCTAAGTTAAAAATCAGAACCAAAAAGGTAACTATCTCTGTATTACTACCTGTGCCACGAGCTACTTGACACAGGGTCAAGGAGATTAAGCAGATAAATTCTTGGTGGGACAAATGGGTTTGAATTCATGGAAACTTGGCATCAACACTGGGGAAGAAGGGACATGTTCAAGTCGAACGGTCTTCATCTGAACCATGCTGGGAACAGAGCCCTAATTATTTGAATACCTCGGGCTGTAGACAGGGCTATAAAGTAAACGTTGGAGGGGGAAGCGTTAACTTATAGGGGAAATTAGAAAATCCAAATTAAATGAGGAGGGAAGACTGCAGACCTCAGAAGAGTTTAGTAACGTTTACAGCACAGACACAAATAGAAAAGAATGTTTGGAACGAGTTCACAGTCAAGCTTCAACCTCACTGGATAAACGGCTGCCACTGAGAAGTGGGTCGGTGAACACAGCACTGAAGGTGTTATATCTGATTGCACGAAGTATAAGGAATAAAGTAAATGAGCTTGTATAAAAAAATAAAATTGGCAGGTCTGACGTGACAGGCATCACAGATGCGTGGCTGCAATGGGATCACGATCGGGAGCTGAGTATTCAAGGATATACATCCATTCTAAATGGTCGACAAGTGGGCAGAGAGGTCCGTATGTCTGATGATAAGAAATGAAATTAAGCCGATAATAAGAAACAAAGTATGGTCATGTGGTGTAGAACGTGCGTGGGTAGAATTGAGGAATTGCAACGGTGGAGTTCTTGAAAGGACTTCAAACTGTAGTCTGGAGTTGAGGCACACGATAGACTAAGAAAGAGAGAATATGTGTAGGAAAGACAAAGTTATAATGATCGTTTGGGAATTTCAATATGCACATAAACTGGGAAAATCAGGTTGAGAATGGACTGCAAAAAAATGAATTCGTAAAGTGTCTATGAGATTGCTTTTTGAAGCAGCTTTTGGTGGCGCCCACTAGGGACCAAACAATACTGGATTTAGTGCTGTGCAATGAGGTAGAATTGATGAGGAACCACACAGTGGAGGAAGCCTTGGGAAGCAGTGATCGTACCATGACTGAATGAACCTGCGATTTGAGAGGGACAAGATGTAATCAGATGTTACCGTATGACAACTGCATAAAATCTACTTCAGAGATATGAGGGAGATGATGGATATACTTGACTGAGTGAGGGGACGAGCAGGAAAGATAGTGGTTAAGCAATGGTAGGAGGTTCTTGGAGAAATTCAGGAGACACAGCAGAGATTCATCCCGAGAAAATAAATAACTATTCTCCAAGGAGGATGCAGCAAACATGCCTGAGTAAGGAAATAAGGATGAACATTTAAGAAAAGGAGAAAGACTGCAATGTGGCGAAGGGCAGTGGGAAACCAGCGAATTGGGAAGCTTACAAAGACCAACAGAGTCCTGCAAAAAATAAAAGAAATAAGGTGAAAGAAGATCAAATATGCAGCTAAGCTAGCCCGTAATATAAAGGAAGCCTGCTAATGAGACGGAAGATTGTATAAAGGGGAAAAAAGATCTGCAGTCCTCACTTTCTCCTTAAAGGGGAAAACAAGGCAAAAGTGGAGATCAGACCGCTGTAACATGCCTCTGGATTGATAATAGTTTGGAACAAGAAAGTGGCTGAGGAACTGAGTAATCAGTGCATATCAGTCTTCACGACGGAAGTTATGAGAAATATCCCAAAATTCAAGAGAGTGAGGGGGCACATATGAGTATGGTGGCAATACAAAGGAGAAAGTGCTGCAAAAACTGTATGGCTTGAGGTGAATACATCATCTGTAACGGATGGACTGCACGCCAGCGTTCGAAGAGTTATAGCTGAAAACAAAGTGGAGGCGTTAATGGGATCTTCCCAGTATCGTTAGAGTCTTTCAACAAAACGAGGTCATGCCGCTTAAATCTACTTGAATACTTTGAGGAAATAATGAGCATGTTAAACGAAGGAGAACCAATAGATGTTATTACCTGGACCTCAAGAATGCTTTGACAGGTTTCACACTGGAAACTTCTGAGTTAGACAAGGGCCCATGGTGACAGACGCAAAGTACGAGCATGTACGGAAGCTTGGCCGCCTGGCAGAAAGCAGAAAATGGGGATGAACGGGTCCTTCTCAGTGTGGCAACAAGTGGTGTTCCACAGAACTAGATGTTGACACGACAACTTTTCATTTTGTACATTAATGAACTCAAGGCATTCTCGCTAGGTTGGCAGACTACACAAATTTATTAAGAGGGACAGGCAGCACTGGGGAGGCGGGCACGCTGCAGAACGATTTGGAAAAATTAGGAGACTGGACAAAAATGTGGCAATTGAAGATCAACGTTGGAAAGTCTGAGGTCATTCACTTCGGTAGGAAGAATATAGGCATTGACGGTTTTCTAAATGCGGAGAAAATTCAGAGGGATGAAGTACAAAAAGGCTTCAGTGTTCTTCTCCAGGATTCTGTCGAGGGAACCTTGCATTTGGAGTCAGAAGTGAAAAAGGCAAATATTATGTTGCTATTTATTTTGAGAGGAATGGAATAGAGAAAAACAAGGAGGTTCTTCTGAGGATCAATAAGACTCCGATCTGGCCATTTTTGGAGTATTGATCGCAGTTTCCTGGCTCATGTCTCTGGGAGAGAGCACTGCCCTTGGAGCGTATTCAGAGGAGATTCACAAGAATGTCGACTAGAACGAGCATCTTAACACCTGAGGAAGTTTTCAAGAGCTTGAGTCTATATTGGATGTGGTTGACGAGGAAGAGCGGGCTTCTAATGGAAACTTACAGAATATTAAATAGACTGGACAGGCCATTCTAGAGTAACGGGAGGATATCAGAAACATAGGTAAGGATAAACTT
>NW_025195650.1:0-1123 GCF_004010195.1 Chiloscyllium plagiosum
TTATTGCTGATTGATCGCATTTTGCTGACACTTCCCATCAGACTTCCCCGGTGCACCGTACACCAATAGGTCAGTCACTGGCTGCAATGCAAGGGCCTTGCTTTTTGTTCACAGGGCACACTCGGCAGTTTATCACATTGTTGGTAGGTGTCAGTGTTCTTGCTAGAATGAAACAGCTTGGCTAGAGATGTGCCAATCTCTGGAGTTAAGTCACAGCTTTTAGTATCTCCAGCCATTTCTTGACATTGTGTGGAGTGAATCGAATTGCCTGAAAATTGGGGTCAATGATGCTGGGGCCTACTGAAGGAGGCTGAAATGGATCATCTGCTCAACCCGCCTGGCTGAAAGTTGTTACTAATGCCGCAACTTTATTTTATTCCTCCCCAATAATTGATGATTTCATTGCTGGAGAGCAGCAGTCTCCTCCTCCAGTGGTCTCTTTTATTATCCACTATCTTTTATAACTACATGTGGCAGGACTACAGGGATTGTTAATGAGATCACTGAGCTCTGTCTATCACTTTCTGCTTGTGAAGTCTGAATACAAGTCGTCCCGTTTTGCAGCGGAAGGCAGTAAGAGTTTCTCCAGGTTGTCCCTCGTCTCTAGGTCTGGCTGGTGCTGTTCCCAGCATGTTCTTCTGTACTCATCATTGACCCAGGGTTGTTCACTGGCTTGATAGTTACTGTACAGTGTGAGGTATGTCGGGCCGTGATGTTTACTGTACACTGGGAGGTATGTCAGGCCGTGATGGTTACTTAGAGTGGGAGGTATGTCGGGCCGTGATGGTTACTGTTCAGTGGGAGGTATGTCGGGCCTTGACGGTCGCTGTACAGTGGGAGGTAAGTCAGGCCATGATGGTTACTGTACAGTGGAAGGTATGTCGGGCCGTGATGGTTACTGTACAGTGTGAGGTATGTCGGTCCGTGATGTTTACTGTACACTGGGAGGTATGTCAGGCCGTGGTGGTTACTTAGGGTGGGAGGTATGTCGGGCCGTGATGGTTACTGTTCAGTGGGAGGTATGTCGGGCCTTGACGGTCGCTGTACAGTGGGAGGTAAGTCAGGCCATGATGGTTACTGTACAGTGGAAGGTATGTCGGGCCGTGATGGTTACTGTACAGTG
>NW_025195650.1:1717-4500 GCF_004010195.1 Chiloscyllium plagiosum
AATCTGTCCAGTGAGTTTCCAAACTGGAGCTGACATAATTCCTCACAATAGACTGGTTAGAGACATACCTGAACACGGGGACATGTGAGTGGGGAAAACTGGTCAATGGACTAGCACATGGTACTGATCCAGACGCAGTTCAACATTTGTAACAATGACCTGTAAACAGCCATGTCTTGCAAATATATATCTTCTGGTATCGCACCTAAACTCTGCAATGCTGCACCTTGGATACGATCCTGAATGAAGGTGTTATTTAGGTGAGGGGTTCCAGCAGCACATGGCATCTTACATTGAATCCCTCATAAACCATATCCAGTATATGTTAGCCCCACGATGTCAGTGTCCAAACAGAATTGTACAGCTCCATTGATGGCCAGCATCATCCCAGCCCAACAACCTTGTGTGTGACTTGAGTTGGAAATTTCTGTGTAAATGTTTGCAGCATTGTTCTAACCATTAACAGCAAAGTCTCTTTACTGAAGTTTCGATAGCTTTTCATAATAGCAACTTTTAGATTGTCCCATAAGCATTATATCCCCGTTTTATTCCGTTCACCTTTATAACAAGATTATGATGAAAACAGTGCACAACTCACAGTAAGGAGCATTGAAATGACAAATCTCATTCCCACACCAAGACCAAATTATTATTAAGTACAAGGACTTTGAAAATATACAATTATTTTCCCTTGTATTAATATTGTGAACTAATAGTCGACTTTCTTGCTCCTCAGATGTTGACTGAACACCTGTGCTTTTTCAGAACCACACTTTCTGACTCTGATCACCAGCATCTGCAGTCCTCACTTTCCCCTAATCATTTTCGTGGCAACAATATTACTGTGTGTTTATACATGTTAGTCAGATATGAGTATATTTCAATTGCCTCTGTCTATCTCAGAGCTCAGTCATGTGGGATGTGAATGTCAGTGTCTGTGTGATGCTTGGTATGCAGTCCATGCCTCTGAGAGACTGTCCGATTGTTTCAAACAGCATATTCCTTCAGCTGTTTACAACAAACAGGTTACTGCCTGGACCCAACTAGCCAGCGCTCACAAGACCCAAAGCACAGTGTCCAGAATTGGGCATGTCTGGACAATACATTTCATGTTAATTTATTCATGGAATATGATAAGGCCAGTATTTATTGCCTGTCCCTTGTTGCCCTTGAGAATGTGGGATGAGCTGTCACATTGACCCGCTGCAGCCCATGTGCTGTAGGTAGACATAGAATACCATTAGAGAGGAAACTTGAAACAGTGACACTATAGAACGGCAATATACTTCCCAATCAACTGGGTAGATGGCTTGGATTGGAACTCGAACATGGTGGTCCCATGTATCTGCTTCCCTTGTCCTTCTTGAAGGTCGAGGGTTCAGAGGTACGTTGTAAGGAGCCTTGGCAAATTTCTGCAGAGCACCGTGTAGATGGCAGACATTGCTGCTGCACAGTGGCAGTGGAAGAGGGGTGAAGCTGCACTCACACGGGCAAATTGAAGCATTTACTCACACACACACTCAACATGAGTCGTTTTGATGGGAGACAGGCTTTCCAAATTTTTGAGGTGAGTCATTCTTGTAGGATTTCTTGCCCCTGACATATTCTTTCAGCCAATGAATGAATATGTATCAAAGTGGGGCGCTAGAAAAGCACAACACGACAGGCAGCACCTCAGGTACAGGAGAGTCAATGTTTTAGCATTAGTCCTTCACAGGACTGGGTAATGAAATCATATGGTCAGTCCAGTTCTGCTTAACGGTAATCCCCGGGATATTGCTAGGTAGGTGATGGTGGTGGCATTGAACATTAAAGGATACGGCACACTTTTCTATTATTAGAGGTAATTGTTGTCTGGCACGTGTGTAATGGAAATTGTACTTGTCACTGTTAAGCACACACTTGCATATTTCCATGTCCTGTTGCATTTGGATAAGGATTAGTTCAGTATCTGAATAAATCACGAATGGTATTGAGCATTGTCCAATCATTGGCAAACATTCTCACTTGTGACTTTACAGTGTAGGGATGGTCATTGAAGCAGCTGAAACTTATTGGGCCTAGGGCAGAGAGCACTCTTACAGCTCACGGATGCTGTCCCTCTCTCTGAGCTAGGAAGCTTGCTTCTAGTTCCACCTGCTCCAGAGGTGTCTAACAACATATCTGAACAGAATAATGTTACCGTATCTTCCGCAAGGATCTGAGCGAATACTTGGTGAACACAATAAGTTGGATGGCTCGTTTGTAATGCAGATTAATGACAACAGTCTGGGTTCAGTTCCTGCACTGAATGAGGTGTCTGAAAATGGCTGCCTTACTCAACCTCTCCCTTTCTTGAAGCATGATGACTGTCCAGTTAAGCTGCTGCTAGTCGCATCTATCTAACAAGAGAACAACCCTATCACCCTGTTGGCGTATGGCGCCCTGCCTTTCCATTTCTGGTGTACAGGTTTACTCAGAACGCCCCCCCGGGGAACCGCTGCGGAGACAGCTTCTCCCCACCAACCCCAGCCACCTTCCTTTGTACCAGGTATAACTTCAGCCAGTGCAGACGATTCCTATTTGTTCCAGTTTTGCTGTTAATCCAGGATATGACGTTTGGTCAAATGCAGTAATGATGATGTTAAGTGCAGTCACTGTCACATCATCTCTCGAATTCACCTTGTTGTACATCGTTAAACCAAGGGATGAGAGCTCAAACTGAACTTCATTGAGCAGGTTGGAGCTGAGGCAGTGCTGCTTGACACTACTGTAGATGACATCTTCCATCACTTTATTAATGT
>NW_025195651.1:0-1164 GCF_004010195.1 Chiloscyllium plagiosum
GTCTTCCTTCCTCAAATTGTCAGGTCGTCAGTGGTTGGTGATGGAGAAGGCCCAGAACCTACATATCCTTGGTGGAGTGGGAGGGGGAGTTGAACTGTTCAGTTCTAGGGGAGTGGGGTTGGTTCAGGCGTCCCCGAGGATTTCCCTGAAATGAAGTGCAAGTGGGTGTTCTGTCTGCCGATGTTGAGGAGACCATATCGTCAGCAACAAATGCTATCTACTCTATCCGTTGCACTCGTTGCGGTCTCCAAGCCCTAATCCCCTTGCAGCAACGACTCTGTGATACCCACAAAAATAACATGCCTGACATTTTAAGCTGTGCTTCAAACTCGTTTATCTTGTTTCGTACGCTGTGTCTATTTAGGTACAACATTCTCACACATGCCGTGACTGCTCCTCTTCTCAGAGCTTTCCCCTGATCTGCTGTAACGGAAACATATTCATTCCCCTTTACATGCTTTCTGTCCAATTACTTGTTGTGGAAACATTATCTCGTGCAGAGCCCTCCATTTCTTGAATTTCTTTCCAGAATTTTCCTTGCAGTTGAAACCAACCCCCATGATTTCGTTTGCAGTCCTATCGACAGACCCAAGTTATCGGTGTCTCAAGGTCTCTGGTCGCAACATCACTCAGGTGGAAAATGTCCCATCGGAACAGTTCCATCCGTCGTCACTTCTGAACCTAATATTCGAAGAAATAGCATTTATTACTCCCACATGCAAGTTTCAATCACACATTTGCATCGTTAATAATGCAAACCTCGTGTCAATTTATTTTGGATCCAGATTTGATACCTGTTTGTATCTGTTTCCTAATGTAGCACCAAGCTAAGTTCTATCAGCAAAAGCTTTTTCTGCTTTCTACATACATCAACAAGAGGATCGCTTTACTCCCAAACCAAGTTCCTCCAAAGCTCAGATAATATCCTGAAACCGGGCAGCAGGCAGTCATCACAGCCATTGGGACACTCGATTTGGGCAATAGGGAAGAGGCTCTGTTTCCTGGTGTTTACTATCCCCGATTACACCGACATTTCTTTTCACTCCTTCCTCTTCAATGGCCTACTCTTCCACATTTATGTCCTCAGTTTGCTCATCCTCCACACAACCATCGTTCTCATAAGCACTTAGAAAGCTGGGTAACTGTTCAAATGGCGGGAAAGAG
>NW_025195651.1:1820-2425 GCF_004010195.1 Chiloscyllium plagiosum
AATGTGTGTCTACTTCAACGCCAGAAAAATCCGAATTAAGGTGTGTGAAATTGACATTAGGACAGGTAATTAGGACTTCAAGTTGTGATCATTTTGTGGACATGGATAGTGCAGTTTCACGAATGGGTGCTGCAGATTCCAGGATTTAAATCTTCGTTACGAATAGGAGAGCAAGTAAAATGGGAAAGGTGTGGCCTTGTTAGTAAAGGACAGCATAACGGTGGCTGAAAAAACTGTTGCCAAAGACACGTCTATTGTGGTGGCATGGGATATAGTTAGGAAGAAGAAAGACAAGGTCACACTGCTTTGTGTTTTTTCTATGCCTCCGCAGACTTCCTGTGAGGTGGATGTGAGGTTCTGAAAAGCGATTCTGGGTAGGAGTGAAAGGGAATTTTTGGTTAATATGGGACACACTAACGTCCTCAGCATTGAATGGAAGCGCTATACATCTAGTACGTCGAATAGTTTTCGTCCAATGTGTGGAGGAGGTGTTCCTGACACAATATATCGTAGGACCAACAAGAGGAGAGGCCACTCTGGATCTGGTACTTAGTAATGAACCAGGTCAGGTGTTTCATTTAGTGGAGAAAACGGAACATTAGACT
>NW_025195651.1:2493-4501 GCF_004010195.1 Chiloscyllium plagiosum
GCGAAACGAATATTTTGCAACAGTTTTCACTCAGGAAATAGTGAATATTGTAGTGGAGAAAACGGAACATTAGACTGGAAATGATCGAGTGTAGTAAGGAGGAGGTCTGAAGGGTAGATCTTATGAGGAAGGTCTGAGAGACTTGAATTTTCTCAATGGAAAGGAGAAAGCTAAGAGGGGATTCTTAGAAACTAACAAGATGTCACTCTTACGTTTGTGGTCAGCAAAGTTTTGGAAAGAATTCTGAGGGATAGGATTTATGTTTATTTGGAACGCATAGCGTGATTAAAGGCAGTCAGCATGGTTTTGTGAGCGGAAGGTCATGCCTCAGAAACCTTGTTGAGTTCTTTGAGGAAGTGCCAAGACAGGTCGATGAAGTCGAGGAGTGGATGTCGTGAAAATGCACTTCAGCAAGGCTTTTGATAAGCTTCCGCATGGTAGGCTCATTCATATAGTCAGGACGTATGGAGTACACCGAGATTTAGCGATCTGGTTACAGAATTGATTGGAGAACAAAAGGCAGAGTGTGGTTGTCGATGGAAAATATGCTGCCTGGAGATCAATGTTGAGTCATGACCCGCAGGGGACTCTTCTTGGGCCTCTGCTCTTTGCAATATTTAAAAATGACTTGGATGAGGAGGTTGAGGGTTGGGTTAGTACATTTGCAGATGACAGAGAGCTTGGAGGTACCCTCGATATTATCGAGTGCTATTGAAGGCTGCAGCGTGACATGGACTGGATGCAGAACTGGTCTGAGAAATGGCAGATGGTGTCCAAACTGGATAAATGCGAAGCCACTTGTTCTCAAAAATACCCGAAGGATTTCGGTTTGATGCGGCTTGAACTTTAAGTAAAAGAAGGCAAGTGTGTCTAGAGTCTGTTTAATGTAGAGATATCTCCCCACATAAACTTATGTTGGGATGGAAAATCAATTCTTCCCATTACAGGGCTGCCTGAACCTCAGGGACGTTTCTTTCAAGACCTCTGCCTGACCGCTTCCAGTTGCACCGTGACTGCATAGGACAGAAGCTGCCCCCTGCAACATGAATATGAACTTGTCATGGGACACGTGGTACTGAACCATTCCGCGGAATGTTATTGCATCGACAGGAACTTACAGTTGTATATGTCACTCACAGGCATTTTCGGGGCTGGCTTAAAGCTAATCAAATGCGATATTCAGCTGCGATTTTTTTTATTTCTGATATACATGGTGGCTTTCCATGGTGAAGTTCGAGAAATATTGTATATTAATGGTTGAATATACTGGACAATAATGGGAAAATGGGAATGGAATCCAGTCCGAGTTTTTTTTTTAACTCCTCGCAGATTCTTTGTCTTCCGTTGTCTCTGTCCAGAATCCATTCTGTGATGTACAGACTCCGCATAGAAAAGTTTACAGCCGAATCTGTGAAGCAGGAGGTGCAAGGCTGAGGAAAGAAATGTGGAGACAATGAATTGTAGAAGGGAGAAAATAGCGGAATGTCAGAATGATTTAAAAAATCAGACAGACAGAAGGGGTCATTGTTTCGAGAGACAGAGGAACAGAGATCGTGCGACATAGAACAGGCATTAATCATTGGCCTGTATTACTTGTCATAACGTACAATTATCGCCGTACAATACCTTCCCTTAATCGATCACAGTAGCAAGAGTGTAGCTGTGGGCTTGAACCGCATTGATTTCGTAGGTTGCATGTTGCAATCACATCCATCACATCCTTGAGTATTACATATCAATAGAGAATCTGTGTGCCAATACTCATTGGTCAAAATGTTCTTTCCAGCCCCTTTGGATCACACGAAATGTGTTGCTGTCAGTTTTATTTATCAACAATATTTCATCGACGGATAACACTGGAATGCCCATCGTTTTCACCCAGTGTGAGAGTTACAATATGAACTGTTCAACATGGGCAATAAGCACACACTGCTTCTCTCTGCGCAGCCGCTTTGTTTAGTTGGTGACAGAGTACTGTTAATTACACATACTGATGTTTTATTTCTGA
>NW_025195652.1:0-2926 GCF_004010195.1 Chiloscyllium plagiosum
GTTGTGAGGACAAAGGTCATAAAAAGACATGAGTTTCACTTTGCTTTACTTTACATGGTATGTTTTCTGTGCAAAGTTCTAGAGGAAGGAGGAAAATGGATAAAGTTACAACATTTAAAAGACACTTAGATTTGTGCAGGAATAGGACATGTTAACAGAGACATGGGCCCAGTACACGTAGTTGGTACTATGTTTGTTTCAGTAAAGGATAGCATGGACTGTTTGGAACAGCGGTCTATTTCAATGATGTCTGGGTCAATGACTCGATTTATTTGAAATTTACAGAGTGCTGAGCGGCCTGTGCAGAGCCAATGTGGCAAAGATGTTTCAACCACTATGACACACAAGAACCGAAGGGCACAGAGAAAATGTGAAGCGATGACAATATGGAAATGAGACTTGGAGGAATATCTTCAGTCAGAGAATGGTGATTCTTTGCAGATATTTGCTATAGAGGGCTGCGGGCGCCGGTTCAATGAGCAAGTGTGTGGCACAGTGGCTCATTGGTTAACACGGCTGCCTCATAGCACCCGGGTCCCAGGTCCAATTCCAGCCTCGGGCGACTGTCTGTGTGGAGCTTACACGTTCTCCATGTGTCTGTGTGTGTTTCCTCCGTGTACTCCGGTACGTCCCACAATCTAAAAGATGTGCACATCACGTGAATTGGCCATGCTAAATTGTCCATAATTTTCAGTTCATTAGGCAGGTGTAAACATAGGGTTGGGATGGGTTGTCCTTCGGAGGGTTGCTGTGAACATATTGGTCCGAAGGGCCTGTTTACATCCTGCAGGGAATCTAATGTAATCATTTCAATTCAGATTAGATAGCTCAGGATACTTTCCCACAACCCAAAGCCCTTTGGGCCATGTCAACAGAAGTTTCTCCGAGCGAGATTGGAGCTCCCAGCCTCGGTGTTTCACGCGCCTCTCTACCTTCACAGTAGGACTGCATGCTCACGGACTTTGTCACTGGCAGATAAAGTAGATATCCACTCGTTCATTCCATTCTCAATTTACAATCGGATCTTCTCCACTGCATACACAGTTTCACTGAGTCCAGACCTGGGAACCGGTGCGATGTGAGTGTGCGATAATAGTTTCTTCCTTGTCTCACGGCACGGGTAAAGTTACGATGTGAAACTTCATGTTTATTGAAACCGATGTTTCAATAATATTTGTGCACTCTCGCCTGGACATTTCATCTTTCATTGAAATCTTTCGAATTCAGTCTTCAACATTCTCAATGATGGAATCTCCACAGCCATTGGGGACATCGAAGGTGACGATTCAATCCAGTGTCAGTGGGCTTTCATGTTGTGCATGTGATGCGGTTCCTCGACTATCTCTGCCATTGCATTAATTGCTTTTTGTATTGTGCTTTTTCATGTCATCAAATAGTGGTTCGTCCTCTGCGTTGTGGTCAAGCAACCTCCATTCAAATCCGAGTATCAGTAATGCGCATTTGTTCCATGTTACTCCACATAACCTGTGCAAAACAAACGCAGAAAGGACACAATCAATTTTAAGATGAAAATATTCACTCAGGTGTTGGTTTTAATGCTTCAAGCCGCTACTCTCAACACCCAATCTCGGAGATTTTTCTCCCTTTAACAATCACTATTCCGCCTTTCCATCCCTCCTCCCATTTCACTGGGGCATTGCCAAAATTAACATTCACTTTCACATTGACATCATTAAGTCTGTGCTGCAGCTATCACTCTTGTTAGGTGAACGTGCCCGATATGACCATCAGGACCATTAAGCCACTTAATGCTATCAGACCATGTGATTGGGTTTTGAATCCTCACGTGTAGTGTTTTATTTGCATGGATCAGAGATCATTGGAGCATTGGGTTCATGAAAAGGGCACAGAACAGTATCGAACGAATGGCTTTATTGGAAAAGACCAATATCTCTTGTCTACCCACATTTATTTCAAATCAACATTCATCTCTCGATAGAGTATTGTGTACAATTTTGTAATTCACATTATAGCAGTGATATGACAGCTGTGGAACCGATGCAGAAGTGATTTGCCAATATATGATCTGGATTGAAGAACTTCAACTATTAAAGAGTTTAGATAGACTGGCGTTGTTTTTCTGAAAGCTTGGGAAATTGAGAAGAGACAGTATTGAGATATAGGAAATGATGAGCGGTATGGATTATGTACGGTTCATTTTCCCGCTGGGGCGGTCCTGACTGTTTCAGGGTTTCAAGGTTTGTGTAAAGATTTGTAGTTCCAGTGAAGTTTGCAGATGGTATGTGGATGTTCGCTAGTGTTGGGAAGTTGGTTTGCAGCAGTTTCCTGCCCTTTCTCGGTGACATCCTGAAGGCTGATGAGTCTCTTATGAAGCTCTGCTGTTCTGTAGCGTTTCGAATTGGTGTGAGTTCCTTCCCACTGCTTTCAGTTGCTGCTTCTTGTCGTTCATTGCAGGTCCCATATGTTACGTCCAGGTCAACATGTTCTTTGATGGAGTCATTGAATGATTCTCGTCATTCTAGAAAATCTCTGGCGGCCCACTATTGTCCAATTATTGTTGTGTTGTTCTGATCGAATTTGTTGACCTCGTCATGTCTGTGCATTGCCACTCTGTACAACTGATTGTGGCATTTACCGGATCCTCCAGAAATGCTTTGCAACAATAGATATTCCCGCAAATTCCTTGCAGACAAACAACGTTAGGAGGGCATGCCAAGACCCAACACATCAATCAAAAATGTCTCGGAACGGACAGCCTTTGACTACTCGGATTTATGAGATAATATAAACCGAAAGCGACATTTAGAAAACAACTCACCAGAACAATGGACCCAATACCCATCATGTACAATACAAATATGGTCAAACAATGTTGCACGTAGTGAGACCAGGGAACATTATACAGAACAGACAATTCACGACACGCATTCATGAAGATCTACTT
>NW_025195652.1:3235-4501 GCF_004010195.1 Chiloscyllium plagiosum
CACACAGTTGCCCGGACTCTGGGGAGCGGCTGCAGTTATCTGCGCTCGCAGCCTCGATGCAATTGATGCGGTTTGGGTCGTTCTTGATTTGTGCAGCAGGAGCACAGCGATGAATCAATTGATATTGCAAGAAGGCCGACAGGCGTGGAAAATGTCGAGGTTCTGGCGATATTTGCACAGTGTTTAGAGATTACCTCGATTCAGGAGAAAAGAATGTTGAATTCTTACGAGTCGTGTTGAAGAACTGTCTGGGAAACAAGTCACCAGCGGTGTGGTTTACAAGCGCACTCACAGAAACCACACTGCGAAATAAAACATACAAAAAATGAGGAAAACAGACGAAGGATGACAGTAATCATGGGTGACCTGACTTTCACTCCCCCGCTTCCCCCAATTCCCACTTCCAGCTTCATTATAAACAAATTTTAGAGAGCCAAAAGCATCAAAGTTGTCCATTGGAACAACTCAATTCGTTCCTTTGTTTTCGATTAGGCTATTTGTTTCAGGGGTTTTTACTTTCCTTGGAAACCATCTCTTTCATTGTGAGCATTCGGAAAGGAAGCCATCCTTTTTGTCAGGGAAAGAATATGATACTAAACATGTTTGTGTCAGGCATGAGATTCCTCTGTCTCACACGTTTCTTCTACTTTCTCTCGGGTTTAATAGTGTTCTTTCTTTTGACTTCTCCGACCAAAGTGCATGACCTCATAATGCCAACATGAAACTGCATCTGACAAGTTATTCCCCATTCATTCAACCTATGTATATGCCTGTGCGAAATGCCACGTTCTCAACATAATATGCGCTCCCACGAGTGTGAATTGTCAGCACATTTGTGCACATTTCACTCTACCACTTGCTCCATGCTATTAATAGAGAGATAATTGAAGGCTTAAATATACTGAGACTTGCCGGACATCTGATGTAAATACTTCTACATACTTGCTACCCTCTGAACGTGAGAACATCCTCCTCATCTGTGTCTTAGTGGGTAACACCTTCCCCTGAGATTAGAACCTCCAGTCCTGCACTATTCTGGATATAAACCAGAGAGGAACAAAGGTTTAAAGTAAAGCATAATCTCACTGGCGTCTCTAAGGCCAGTTCTGAGTGCTCTTTTTTGACCCCTGGTTGAACAAACTGCCCTGATTAGCACTTTAGTTTTGGCAATGACACATCTACTTCAAAGTTACTTCAGTGCCTATGACTGAAGTGGTGCTGAAAGGCGCTGTGAAAATACAAGAACATCTTTGTTACTCGACCATT
>NW_025195653.1:0-1283 GCF_004010195.1 Chiloscyllium plagiosum
TCAGTCCTCAGCAAAGGACTCACCTTCATCCGCCTCCGCTCATGCATCAATGAATTTAATACACACCATGACGTCGAACACTTCTTCTGCTTCCTCCGCCTCCGAGCTTACTTTTAGAATCAGGACTCCCGCCCACCTTCCGAGGACCCCTTCGCCCACCTCCAACACACCGCATCCACCTGGACAGCCCGTACTGGCCTATTACCTGCCCTCGACCTCTTCATTTCCAACTGTGGCCGGGACATTAACCGCCTCAACCTGTCTACCCCGCTCCCCCACTCCAACCTCTCACCCTCACAACGCGCAGCCCTCCACTCCTCTGCTCCAATCCCGACCTCACCATCAAGCCAGCAGATAAAGCGGGCACAGTGGTAGTCTGTCGCACTGACCTCTACACCGCTGAAACCAGACGCCAACTCGAGGACACCTCTTCCTACCACCCCCTCGACCATGACCTCACTCCCCCATCACCAAACCATCATCTCCCAGACCATACAGAACCTCATCACCTCAGGAGATCTCCCACCCACAGCTTCCAACCTCATAGTTTGGGAACCCCGCACTGCCCGGTTCTACCTCCTTCCCAAGATCCACAAGCCTGACCACCCTGGCCGACCCATTGTCTCAGCATGCTCCTGCCCCACTGAACTCATCTCTACCTGCCTCAACACTGTCCCATCCCCCCTAGTCCAGGAACTCCCCACATATGTTCGAGACACCACCCACACCCTCCACCTCCTCCAAGACGTCCGTTTCCCCGGCCCCCAATGCTTCATCTTCACCATGGATATCCAATCCCACTACACCTCCATCCGTCATGACCAGGGCCTCCAAGCCCTCTGTTTCTTCCTCTCCCGACATCCCCAACAGTGCCCTTCCACTGACACTCTCATTCGTTTGGCTGAACTGGTCCTCACCCTTAACAATTTCTCCTTTGAATCCTCCCACTTCCTTCAGACCAAAGGGGTAGCCATGGGCACCCATATGGGCCCCAGCTATGCCTGTCTCTTTGTTGGCTACGTTGAACAGTCCATCTTCTGTAATTACACCGGCACCACTCCCCACCTCTTCCTCCGCTACATTGATGACTGCATTGGCGCCACCTCGTGCTCCCGCGAGGAGGTTGAGCAATTCACCAACTTCACCAACACATCCCACCCTGACCTTAAATTTACCTGGACCATCTCCATCTCCATTAATGACGACCGACTTGACACTGACATATTTTACAAACCCACCGACTCCCACAGCTACCTGGATTACACCCCTTCCCACCCTACCTC
>NW_025195653.1:1960-4501 GCF_004010195.1 Chiloscyllium plagiosum
ACCCTCCTCCCTGACTATCACCTACATCCCCTCCCCCACTCACGTATTGTACTCTATGCTACTTTCTCCCCACCCCCACACTCCTCCCATTTATCTCTCCACCCTTCAGGATGCCGCCTGATCTGCTGTGCTCTTCCAGCACCACTATTCCAGAATCCCTCAAAGATCAGTAAGGCAGCCTTTGTGTGGAGCCGCAGAAAATGGGGGAGATACTAAATGAGTATTTTGCATCAGTATTTACTGTGGAAAAGGATATGGATGATATAGACTGTAGGGAAATAGATGGTGACATCTTGCAAAATGTCCATATTACAGAGAAGGAAGTGCTGGATGTCTTGAAACAGGTAAAGGTGGATAAATCCCCTGGACCTGATCAAGTGTACCCGAGAACTCTGTCAGAAGCTAAAGAAGTGATTGCTGGGCCTCTTGCTGAGATATTTGTATCATCGATAGTCACAGGTGAGGTGAGGAAGACTGGAGGTTGGCAAACGTGGTGCCACTGTTTAAGAAGGGTGGTAAGGACAAGCCAGGGAACTATAGACCAGTGAGCCTGACATGGGTGGCGGGCAAGTTGTTGGAGGGAATCCTGAGGGACAGGATATACATGTATTTGGAAAGGCAAGGACTGATTAAGGATAGGAGAAAGTGAGGACTGCAGATGCTGGAGATCAGAGCTGAAACTGTGTTGCTGGAAAAGCGCAGCAGGTCAGGCAGCATCCAAGGAGCAGGAGAATCGACGTTTCGGGCATGAGCCCTTCTTCAGGATTAGAGATAGTCAACATGACTTTGTGCGTGGGATTAGGAATTCACTGATTCGGGATAGTCAACATGGCTTTGTGCGTGGGAAATCATGTCTCACAAACTTGATTGAGTTTTTTGAAGAAGTAACAAAGAGGATTGATGAGGGCAGAGCAGTAGATGTGATTTGTACGGATTTGTGTAAGGCATTCGACAAGGTTCCTCATGGGAGACTGATTAGCAAGTTTAGATTTCACAGAATACAGGGAGAACTAGCCATTTGGATACAGAACTGGCTCAAAGGTAGAAGACAGAGGGTGGTGATGGTGGAGGGTAGTTTTTCAGACTGGAGGCCTGTGACCAGTGGAGTGCCATAAGGATCGGTGCTGGGTCATCTACTTTTTGTCATTTACAAAACTGATTTGGATGCGAGCGTAAGAGGTACCATTAGTAAGTTTGCAGATGACACCAAAATTGGAGGTGTAGTGGGCAGCGAAGAGGGTTACCTCAGATTACAACAGGATCTTGATCAGATTGGTCAATGGGCTGAGAAGTGGCAGATGGAGTTTAATTCAGATTTAAAAATTTTTTTTTAATAATAGTGCATGGTGTAAGGTAACAGCTCACTGATACCAATGAAGTATGTCATAAATTAATAGGCAAGACCCAACTTGACACTGAACTGAGGTACTCAGAGGATTTTTCTCTGCTCAGACACCTTGATAGGCATATGGGACGTTTTAGTGGACACCTGTTGCATACAGAATTAATCGTGTACAAACCCAGTTGATATTCTAACCTTCAAAAAGTAGCACATGGCTCATTGCAATGCTTCCTAAACTTTTTCCCATTATGATACAATTGAAGATATGTTGCAACTCCTTTATGGGAACTGAGAAGTGGGAGTCTTTTAGAGGGAGAGGGAGAGGGAGAGAGAGAACGAGAGTGAGAGAATACAGCCGTTTTGACTAGGTCACAGCTCCACAGCAGCCAGTACTGCCTCAGAATGGGCAACCCAAAGTTCAGCTCATGAACCCACTTGGGATTCCAACTTTCACTTTGGAAAGCCCTGGTTTACTGTCTTTGTTGAAAATTTAAAAGTCCGAACATACGCTAGGCACATCTTAAACAGAATGCTCCAAGGCATTTTTAATTGACCAAAGTATTCAATTCATTGCTATTTTAGTTTAGTAACTTTGGGCTTATAATCAATAGATATATAATTCAAATGATTTTAAGAAAAAAGATCCTGGAGAAGAGATTCATTTCCATTACCAGTTTTAGGTTAGATTAGATTCCCTAAAGTGCAGAAACAGGCCCTTCGGCCCAACCAGTCCACAGTGACCCTCCGAAGAGTAACCCACCCAGACCCATTTCCCTCTGACTAATGCACCTAGCACTATGGGCAATTTAGCATGGCCAATTCACCTGACCTGCACATCTTTGGACTGTGGGAGGAAACCGAAGCAGACATGGAAAGAATGTGCAAACTCCACACATATGCAGGTTCTTTGGAATAGGCACTGCAGAAATAAGTAGAACTTATCACAAAAGGTTTCTCACCCATAATCTGTCCTACATAAATGTTAAATGCCAAGGGTATTACAACTCAGCAATAATTAAAGCAATAATTAATTGCAGGCTAAGACTAAACGTTGAGGACTTCTGAAACAAGTCAATCTTTTCTTCTAACAAACAAGAAAAGCCATGATGCATTAGTTCTGAAAATATGCAACAAACTGGAAAAAAAAGTTTTCAACAGCACAGAAAGAGCTGCATTTTAGGAAAGCAAATCTTAGCAGG
>NW_025195654.1:0-4265 GCF_004010195.1 Chiloscyllium plagiosum
GCTCATTCAATGTGTGCACCATGCTCTGTGTGGAAATGTTCTCCTCTGGTCGCTTTTAAGTATTTCCTCTCCCACCTCATATTTATGCCCTCTAGTTATGGATTCCCTTACCCTGCTGTAGAGACCTTCATTATTCACGCTACGTATCCCCCTCATTTTTTTTATAAACATATAAGGTCAATCCTCAGCCACCTACACCCAATGGAAATACGAAAGATAATTATAAAAATATCTCTGCCACGGTCCCCACTGCGACTTTGCCACAATGTTCTGGGATACACCTTGTTCGGGACTTAGGGATTTCTCTACTTTGTGTTCAAAGACATCCAGCACCACCTCTTCTGTAATGGGGACTCTTTACAAGGCATCACTATTTCTTTGCTTTTGTTTCCTAGTCTTTGTCCACAGTATGTTCTGACATGGAATATTCATTTCAGGTCGCGTCCAACTCCTGTGGTTCCAGGCATGGATGGCCTTCTTAATGTTTGAGGGGCTCTATTGTCTCTCTATTAGCTTTTTTGTACTTGTGTGCTGTAGAATCTCTTTGGATGCTCCTTAACCTTAACTGCCAAATCTATCTCATTCCACCCATGTTGCTTTCCAGCTTATCCAGCCTTTCTGTTTCTGTCAAACGCTCCAGTATCAGTAACATCTTCGTCAATCTTTGCTCCATTTACAGTTTCAGAATATGCTTCCTAAAGGAGGAGGATCAGAATTCTACACAGTACCCCAATTGGAGTCCCAGCAATGTCTGATACAGCTGTATCCTGATGGACCAACTCATGTACCCAATGCTCTGACCCATGAGGGCTAGTGTGCCAAATCCGCTTTCCCCATCCTATCCACCTGTGATGCCAGTTCCAAGGAACAATGTAACTGCATCCCTTGGTCTCTCTCCGTTCGACAACACTGTTCAGAGCTCTGTCATTAATTGTATTAGTCGTTCCTGATTTGTCTTAACAGAATCCAACACCTGAATTCAGTGTATTCACTGCCCACTATAACACTTACTCACCACAAACTTACTAATATTTCATATATTCTTGTTTATGTCAATAATGCACATGCGTGGACCCAGCACCAATGCTTATGGCACGCCGCTGGTGAGAGGCCCCCAGTCTGCACAACAACGCTCTCCCACTACCCTCTGTCTCTTACTGTCAAGTTAATTTTGTGTCCGTTTGTCTCGCTCTCCCAGATTCCATGTGATCTAAAGTCTTTCCTCATCTAACCCAACCATGATAACTATTCATTGCCTTCCCCTACATGTGCTTATCCCTTTCATACATGCATACATTTGCACCTTTTGCCTCAACCCCTCGCTTTGGGAGCAACTCAATATCTCACCTTCCTCTGGGTAAAGGTACCCGATATCATTTTTTGGTGACTATGTATTTTCTTTGCCCTACACTCCAAAAATGTTTCATCAGGTATAAAGCAGCTTAAGAGGTCTTCAATTACAGATGGCATGGTGACTCGGTGGTTAACACTGCTGCCTTACAGCACTAGAGACCTGGGTTCAATTCTAGCTTCGGGTAACTGTCTGTGTGGAGTTTATGCATTCTCCCTGTGTTTGTGTAGGTTTCCTCCCACAATCTGAAGATATGCAGGTTAGGTGAATTGGCTGTGCTAAATTGCCCACAGTGTTCAGGGATGTGTAGCTTAGGTGCATTAGTCAGGGGTAAAAAGAAATAGGGTAGGGAAATAGGTCTGGGTGGGTTACTCTTTGGAGGGTCAGTGTGGACTTGTTAGGCCGAAGGGCCTGTTTCCACACTGTAGGGATTCTAATTCTAATTTGCCACCCACAAACTGGAGGAGGAACAAAGTTTGGGTGAAGATTTGTAGCTCGGGTGCTCGTTGTTGTGGTTCTGTTCGCCGAGCTGGAAGTTTTTGTTGCAAACGTTTCGTCCCCTGGCTAGGCGACATCATCAGTGCTTGGGAGCCTCCTGCGAAGCTTTTCTTTGATGTTTCCTCCGGTGTTTATAGTGGTCTGTCCCTGCTGCTTCCGGTTGTCAGATTCAGCTGTCCGCTGCAGTGGTTGGTATACTGGGTCCACTGCTGCCTCACAGCGTCAGAGACCAGGGTTCAATTCCCACCTCAGGCGACTGACTGTGTGGAGTTTGCACGTTCTCCCCGTGTCTGCGTGGGTTTCCTCCGGGTGCTCTGGTTTCCTCCCACAGTCTAAAGATGTGCAGCGTCAGCTGAATTGGCCATACTAAATTGCCCGTAGTGTTAGGTAATGGGTAAATGTAGGGGTATGGGTGGGTTTCGCTTCGGCGGGTCGGTGTGGACTTGTTGGGTCGAAGGACCTGTTTCCACACTCTAATCTAATCTTTAATGCCATATAACATCAGTAAAAGCCAGAAACTACCGTGCTAGTTTGAAAAAAACAATAGATTTATTTTTCCGAAAGAGAAAAACGATGCAACAAGAAATTGTGACACATTAATAACTTTGACTCATTATTTGTTCAGTCATTTTCCGTTCATGCTTTGTAGCTCATCAAAGCCCTTTCAGTCCTCTTCTGATACATTTCGTACCTTTAAAACTGAAGAGACGTCATTCATGGTTAAAACTACTGTAAGTCCCTCTTCAGAACCACTCAGCAACAGATCTAGTTCCATTAAGAACCCCTGACCATTGTGATTACACTTAAAGCAACAACACCGAGTCATTCTAAATCTGGATTTTAAACGAAGATCACAGTGCAGACAGCTCAGTGCTAACTACGAAAACATTAAAGAAGCTGCACCCAACCAGTGAAAGTCGGCGCATCAGCACTTCTTCTGTCTTGTTCCTTATTCCTTGTGTCAGTGAATTAATTCTGTGTGACAATGTGTCACAGCATTTCACTTCTGTCCTTTTTTACAGAATTCTTTCTTCACGCTGCAAAATGCTGGGAACACTCGCAGCTCCAGTGACAGCTGTTTGCAGACAAATAAAGTGAAGGATTATGATCGGTGACCTACCATGAAAACAGAGAAAAGTGAGAGACAGATCAGGCCTGAAATTAATCTAGAGACATTTAAAGTGGTCGGGCAGATATTTGAGAATGGAAGTACCAAAAATAAACTTAGTGACAGAGTAGAGGACAGGAGAGATTCAATATCAAAGAGCGAATCAGTAACACCAGAGGGAGATGTGACTGGAACAAATAAAGGGAAGATGTTGAGAAAGCCCTCTGCATAAATCGGCTCTCAGTTTCCAGGATTACCAGATCACGTCAGTCCCACACTGAAAACTCACAACCCTACCACTCCGCACCCGAGAACATATATTTAATTGATCAAATCAAAACAGAACACACAGACAGAAAGGTTCTCACTGTGTCTTTGAGACCCTTCAGCGGTACTCTCCTCCTTTCTCTCCTGGAATCTCAGTTATTGGACCATTTACGCTTCCATTCTGTTTGCTGCAGACTCACCATCGACGATCTATAAAATTTTCGCACTCTGTGATCCTGAACAGTTTTATTGATGCCAAAGGATTCATGGCATTTGACTTTTTAAAAATGTCAAAAATTTTTGAATATCCGGCCATTGCACTGTACTTGCTTTTTATTCCTCCAGTGAAGTAAAAGCGGCTTTCTCCCAGGAACCAGCAACTGGTACATTTGCAGAGCATCAGACGAGCATTAATAATGAAACTGTAATGAAACTGTGTGATGCAAATAACTAAAAATATATGTACGTAATCGTATGCATATATGCACGCACATACGCACATATATATGCACATATTGACAATACACAGGCGGTTATGCATATAGATATCGACGATGGTGGTGGTGGAAAAGCTGGTCAAGCTATATTTTTCCACAAGCACACTTTTCAACTCTGATCTCCAGCATGTGCAGCCCTCACTTTCCCCTAGATCAGACATATATATAACGTATTTAAACATCGTTCACTGCGAAGTTCACATCCTGTCTGAAATATCAGACAGTTTAACAGATGGAAGTTTGGATTTTATGTATTCATATTTCAGCTGGATACTAGACGTTGCACTCCACAGAAACTTGTAGTTAAAAGTTCTATTTTAGATGGATTGCAGACATAATAGGAACATTTTGGATAGAATGTCAGCACTAACATGTGGTATTGACGACGAGCAGATGGGATTCATCAAGGATAGTGAAGGAAGTGAGTGTGAGAAGATTGCTCCACCGAACAGACAAATTTCAGACGAAACCTGTGACAGTGGCGGCAGCAGTGATTCATCTTTATGGGAAGAACACAGAGGGACACCTAAAAATAAAGGGGACA
>NW_025195654.1:4323-4501 GCF_004010195.1 Chiloscyllium plagiosum
TCCAATCACAGCAGACAACTTGCAGGAGACACTTTGAATGCACAAGGAATGAGATGCACGCTGGTTAAAAAATAATGCTGGAAGACCAAGATTTTATTTTCCACTTGGCAAATCTACAGCCTTCTACTTCGGTAATGAGTTGACTAATTTAACAGTTTTACGCATCGTCACATGTATT
>NW_025195655.1:0-4501 GCF_004010195.1 Chiloscyllium plagiosum
CAGTATAGTACCCCAGTGGTATACAGTGACACATCTGTCCCCACCCGTGTTATACAGCGACAGACCTGTCCCCACCCTAGTACAGTACCCCAGTGTTATACAGTGACAGATCTTTCCCCACCCCAGTACTGTACCCCAGTGTTATACAGCGACAGACCTGTCCCTACCCCAGTACTGTACCCCAGTGTTATGCAGTGACAGACCTGTCCCCACCCCAGAACTGTACCCCAGTGTTATACAGTGACAGACCTGTCCCCACCCCAGTACTGTACCCCAGGGTTATACAGTGACAGACCTGTCCCCACCCCAGTACTGTACCCAGTGTTATTTAATCTGTGATCCCCTGTGGAACTGCCCCTCCGTTTTCTTACAGGGCTCTTGCCTCATGTGGTGCCAAATTGGAAGTACCCTATCCCAGTGACTGACTCTATAACCACTGGTAAGGGGCTGGAAGTCTGGAGGCTGCTAACGTTGGACCTTTGTTTAATGAAGGGTGTAAGGGGAAGCTTGGGAACTACAGCCTTTGAGTCTGATACCACTGGGTGGATATGTTGTTAGAGGTAATTCTGAAAGATCGGCTTTCCATTTCTTTGATTAGTGAGTGATTAGTGATTAGTCAGCACGATTTTGTGTGAGGGAAATCATGTCCCACAAACATGACTGACTTTTTTGAGGAAGTGAACACGTAGCCAAGGTGATGCAGAAGGCATATGTGTATGCTTGCCTTCATCAGCCGGGGGAGGGAGCCCAGAGTTGGCAAACCATGTTGCAGCTTTATAAAAACCCTTGTGAGGCTGCATGTGGAGTGCTGTGTGGGTTTGGTCACCACACGACCAGAAGGAAGTGGAAGCTTTACAGAGAGTGCAGAGAAGGTTCACCAGGGTGTCGCCTGGTCTCAAGGGCATTGGCCAATGAGGAAAGGTTAAACAGACTGGGATTATTTTCACTGGAGGCTGAAGGGAGATCATACAGAGGTCGACAATGTTATGACAGGAATAGATAGAGTGTATAGTCAGGGGCTTTTTCCCAGGAGAGTTTCAATTCCAAGGGGGGACAGGTTCAAGGTGAGAAGGGGAAAGTTTAAGGGAGATGTGGGAGGGAAGTTTTTCACACAAGAGTGGTGGGAGCGTGGAACCCACTGCCGGAAGAGGTGGTGGAAGCAGGCAGGTTGGGGACATTTAAGGGGCATCTGGATGGTTCCGTGAATAGGAAGGGGATAGAGGGAGACTGACCCAGTAGGGGCAGAAGGTTTGTTTCGAGTTTCGTTAGGGCAAGATGATCAGCTTGGGAAGGCCGGAGGGTCTGTTCCTGTGCTGTGCGTCTCTTCTGTTCTCGTTTTGTGACCAAAAGGATTGATGAGGGCAGAGCTGGAGATGTTGTTTACTAATTAGTCTACCGTGCGGAACCTTGTCAAAGACTTTACTAAACTCCATGGAAAGTTAGGTCACATGGGATTCAGGGTGAGCTTGCTAATCGGATACAGAACTGGCTGAACAATAGGAGACAGAGGGTGGTGGTGGAGGGCTGTTTTTCAGACTGGAGGTTGGTGACCCGTGGTATGCCTCAAGGATCGGTGCTGGGTCCTCTGTTGATGGTCATTTATATAAATCGATTTGGATGAGTATGTAGGAGGAATAGTTAGTAAGTTTGCAGATGACACCAAGATTAGTGGTATAGTGAATAATGAACAAGGTTATCTCAGATTACAACCAGATTGTGATCATTTGGGTCAATGGGCTGAGGAAGGGCAGATGGAGTTGAATTTGAATAATGGAGGTATTGCATTTTGGTGAATCTTATACTATTAATGGTAGGGCCCTGGGTAGCATTGTTAAACAGAGAGACCCAGGGATTCATGAACATAATGTTTTGAAGTTTGCGTCACAAGTAGACAGGAAGCGTTTAGCATGCTCACCTTCACTTCCCAGAGCTTTGAGTATAGGGAGGTGGGATGTCATGTTGCGGTTGTACAGGATGTTGGTCAGCTCTTTTCTGGAACACTGTGTCCAGTTCTAGTCACCATGTTGTACAAAGGATATTATTAAACTGGAGAGGGTTCAGAAAATATTTACCACGATATTGCTGGGAATGGAGATATATAGGCTGGGACCTTTCTTCACTGGAACGTAGGAGGTTGAGATTTATTATAAAATAATAAGGGGTATAGATAAGCAGAATAGCAAGAGTCTTCTCCCCAGGGAGAGTTCAAGACTGGGGGGTATATTTTTAAAGTGAGAGGCGAACGATTTAAAAAGAACATGAGGAGCAACTTTTGTTACACAGAGATTGGTTTGTGTGTGGAATGATTTTCCTGAGGAAGTGGTGGATGTGGATACAGTTACAATGTTTAAAAGACATTTGGATAAGTAGATGAATGGGAAAGGTTATGGGCCAGGAGCAGGCAAGCAGGAATACTCTAGTTTGGGATTTTGGTTGGTGTGGACTGGTTGGATCGAAGGGTCTGTTTCCAGGCTGTATGACCATGACTCTGTGACTTGGTCTTTACCTGGGTCCTGGACCCCGGTCTCCTGCCCCCGGTCTCCCAGCCTCCTGCCCCCGGCCCCCCGGTCTCCCAGCCTCCTGCCCCTGACCCCGGGCTGGCTGAGCTAAAAGGATTGCTCATGCTCCCACCTGAGTTGCAGGTTTCGGTGTCAGGGACACTGAGCTTGCTGATGTTTACCTGTGAGTGGCTGGCTGTTTTACGATGCTGCTGTGGGGAGAGCTGACCACTGCTGAAGCCTTCCCCAGGGTGATAGGCCGTGGGATCTTGCTTTTGCTGCTCCCTGCCTGGTGTGGCCTAGTAGGCTGGGGGTAGGCCTCACTGCCCTTGGCCGCTCTGTTGAGGGAACTGTCAGAGTTGGTGTCCTCCTCCGAGGCTGTCATTGGTGAACTTCCTGAGGCTGCCCTTCGTTCTTCCCCTGAGGAAGCTGAGGAAGAAGTGAGTGAGGAAAGATGTATTAGCCGACATTGCCTCTTGTTCATCAGCACACGAGCTAAATCCAGGTGCCTGGACCTCCTCTGGCTCAGTCTTGTCTTGAAGGAGACTGATGCTGAATGATCTGACCCCGTATCCTCCTCTGACATCAACACTGGAATCCGACTCTTCCTTTGGGAACTGGTTGCTGTGCTCAGATGGCCATCTCCAATCAGGGTCTTGCTCCTTTCTCCCTCTCCCTCCTGCCTCGTCTCTGCCTCAGGCGAGTGCCTGGGCTCCACTCGGCCTACAGGTTCAGGCTCGTATGTCCTCTCCAGCGAGTCTTCTCCTGTTCCTACCCCGTTCTGGACCCTCGTCTCCCCACCTTGGGGCGCAGTTGGACTGGGAGCTGTAGGCTGTCCATGCTCTATGGAGTAGCCGCCATTTTGTGTTTCTCGGGGCTGGAAGAACTCGTAATGATCATGAGGCAGGAGTTGTCCACTGGAAGACATAATGTTGAGGTGGGTCTTCTCAGCAATGTGCAGGAAGGTGCGTTCAACCTTGGTGAAGGGACAGGAGGTCACTGCAGTGACAACTGGGCAGAGTGGCTTCGTTTCAGACTTGATGATGGATGAGAGTGTTCCGGGTTCAGAGACGTCCAGCTGACTGCCCAGTGCCTGAGGCCTCTCGCTCTGGGGGGTCACAGCAGCTAACGTACCAAGGTCAGGGTCAGGTGCCAGCTCCCCTGCCGTGGGTGATTTATGAAGGTCACCGGGTGAGAACAGTACCAGGGTTTTGGAGGCTTCCTCCTGTTCCTGCTCTCCATCAAACGCCGAGAGACGGCACTGGCCTTCCCTCTGATCGTCAGCCAGCAGTGTCGAAGGAGCAGCCTCCTGACTGCACTCTGAGCTCTTCTCACTCTGCTCACTGCTCGATTCACTCAGCTCCTTTCCTTCCTCTTGCTGCTCCCTCACATCTGCACTCTCCTCCTCCTCCTCCTCCTCCTCCTCCAGTTGGCTGGGCCGCTCACACTCCAGGTCAAATGTAGCAGTGAGGACCACTCGGGAGAAATCCACACGCCGTGGGCGATCAGTGAGATCTCTCTCACTGTCCACCTCTCGGACAGCAACAGCGCGTCCTATGGGCAGGGACCCCCTCAGCCGAAAAGGGCAGGGGAGGTCAGCAATCGTAGCCACGGGTACAGCATCCAGCTCATCGACCTTGTGGGGCAGCACCTGAAACCAGAAAACAGACATCATGGTGAAATGTCTCTCTCATACACACTCACTCACTGAATCTCACATACACACACACTTTCTCACACACAGACAACCAGAGACAGTCAGACACACGCACCCTGTCTCACACTCGCACACACACACACATCCCGTGACCACCACAAGCTGACAGGCTGCAGGGAGCGAGAGAGAGCGCCAGTCTGCCTGCCTCCTGTTCTCTAGGCTTGCAGCTTACAGACTGAGGCAGGCAGCAAGGGGACAGCAGGACAGGGGGCACAGCATCAGTCAGGGGGGGACAACTCAGGATGGAGAGGGGGACTGACTGGTGAGGCACATGTTGACCGAGAGA
>NW_025195656.1:0-2888 GCF_004010195.1 Chiloscyllium plagiosum
TCCATCCAGCCCTTTCCCTATAACATTATCCATCGCCTAAAACCCTTGCTATCCCTGTAACATCTCGAACACTGCAACAAATCCCAATCCCAGTAACTTGTCCAGCACCTTGAAACAATCCATGTCTCTGCAGCATTTTTCAGCAACAACCCTCACTCCCAATCCGTGTAATCTTCTCCAGCAAGTACAGCCCAACGTTTCCCTTTTACATTCTCCAGCACCGAATTTTATCTTCATGTCCCTGTAACAGTTTCCATCTCTACTTCCACTCCCTATCCATCCCACCTTCTCCAGTACCTACAAATCTCTATATTACTTTAACATTATCCAGCATCCACACCCACACCCTATTCAAGTATCCTTCCCCTGCACCTGGGCCCACCGTCTATCCCTGCAACATCCTCTGGCAAACATGCCCACTCTCTCTCCTTGTACAATTCTCCAGCACCAAAACACACTCCCTGCCCATGTGATTTGCACCAGCGTGGACACATCTCCCATTCCCTGTAACGTTCTCCAGCCCCGCCAATTACTGACTGTCCGTGACATTCTCCAACAACTTCACTCCATCCCTAAAGTGTAACTTTCTCCAGTCCCTACAGTCCTCGCTGTCCTGTAACCTTCTCCAACAACTATTCCTCCACAACTCGCTGTGACCCTCTCCAGCCCCTATCGCCCACACTACCCCTGAAACATTCTGCGACACCTACACCCAATGCCTATCTCGAGATATTCTCCAGCCCCTTAACATCCGCCCTAACCTACGAACTCTCCAGCACCTACACCCTCACAATCTATGTGAAATTCTCCAGCTCTTCCAACCCTCGCTAGCCCTGGAACATTGTCAAGCAAATCCACCCACTCCTTATTTGCAAATTTACTAGCCCCTACATGCACTCCATATTCTCTCGCTGTAACATTCACCAGCATCTATACCACACTGTATCCATTTAACATCAGTGAACCCGGCACACACTCCAAATTACTGCGAAATTCTGCCAAACCAAAGATCTCCCGACTCATGCAACATTGTGCAGCACCTAAACCAGACCGTATCCTTGTACTGTTCTCCATCACCTACACTGCTGCTTATCGCTGTAATATTCAGCACACAGACACCCACTCATATTCCTGCAACATTTTCTGGCAGGTACATGCACTCCATTTTCCTGTAACATTCTACTGCATCTACCCACACTACCGATCACTGGAACATTCTCCAGACACTTCCCTCCCCTCCAGCGACCCACGATCCCTGTTAATTTGTTCCGCTCCTTCGCCCACTGCCTCTCCCTGTATCATTCTGCTGCACCAACATGCGTCCCACTGCGTCTAACATCCTACAGCAACACCACCCATCTCTGTAACATTGTCCAGGACGTACACACATTCCCTTTCCCTGTAACATTCTCCTGCACCTCCTAACATTCCCGATCCCTGCTACTTTTTACAGGATCTACACATCACCTTATCGCGGTACCATTCTCCAGAACCTACACTTCTCCTATCACTTTTACATTCTCCAACAGCTTCATCTCTCCTTTTCCATGTAACATTATTCAGCGACTTCATTTCTCCACATCCCTGTTGCATTCTCCATCACCTCTACTCCTTTTTATAACAGGAACATTCGCCAGCCCCGCTACCTCACCTTATGCCGGTCGCATTCTCCAACATGTAATCCTACCTTATCCCTGTAAACAAGTAGCCAAACTGCATCACCCACTATTCCTGTAAGATCAGCAATCTGTACAACTACTGACGATTGCTTTAACACTGCCTAACACCTTCACCGACCTCCTGCCTGTAACATTCTTCAGCATCGATACGCCCTCTATAACTGCAACTTTCAGCAGCACCTATACCACACCGTAAACATTTGGCATCTCCAAACCGGACAGTTATTCCATATTCTTCCACAAAACTCTACCACAACTAAATCTCTCTTTATCCTTGTAACTTTGCACAGCACGTTCAGCACTCCATATTCTTGTGGCACTCTCCAGCTGCCTATTGCTGTAACATTCTCCATCCCTACACGCACTCCCTTTTCCTAAAATATTCTCAAGAACATTCACCCACTCCCTATCGCAAGAACGTTCTCCAGCAACTGCACACATTACCAATCCCTAGAACATTCTCTCGCACCCAAACTCGCTACCATGTCTGTGACATTCTGCAGCACATGCAGCCACTCCCTGTGCCTGCAATTCTGTTCAGCTCCGTCACACCCCACCCCCGATTTGTGAAACTTTCTCCAGCACCTCAACCGATCCATCTCCCGGTAATATTCTCCAGGTGCTTCACCCACTCACTGTTGCTGTAACATTTCCCAGCGACACCACCGTTTCCTTTCCATGTGACATTCTACAGCACCAACAACGTTCCATATCCCTGTAATATTCTCCAGAACAATCCCCCCTCACTATCACTGTAACATTCGCCAGCACCTCCATCTCTCCCTATCCGTCACATTCTACAACACCAACACATCTCCCAATCTCTGTTATCATCTCCACCACCTACATCACACACTTTCCTATCGTTGTAATATTCTGCAGCACCTACTCAGCTCCCTATACTGTTCTCCACGTGCACCCTTCCCTATCCGTTCAATTTTCTCCATTACCTTATCTCCTCCCTATTCATTCCAAATTTTAATCCGTACAACCACTGCCTATTCCTGTAACATTGTCTAGCACGTTCACCCATTGTCTATCCCTGTAACATCCTCCAGCACCTGTACTCCTCTTTAAGCCTGTAAGACTCTCCAGCTCCTATACACCTCCATATCAAAAGTAATGTCTCCAGACCTTACACTAACTCCTTTCTCCCGCAAAATTGTCCAACACCTTCTCCCCTCACTATCCCGATAACCCTTTTTACCA
>NW_025195656.1:3578-4501 GCF_004010195.1 Chiloscyllium plagiosum
GCACCTACTCTCATGCCTATCCCAGTAACATTCACCAGCAACTGCACAATACTCAATTATTGTAACTACTCCAAATCCATGTTCCTGTAACATTCTCCAGCACCTATACCAGTCCCTAACCCTGTAACATTCTACAGCACCTTCACTTGTCCTTATAGCTTCAACCGTCTCATGTTCCTGCACATGTATTTATTTCTGTAAAATTCTCCAGCAACTATTCCATTAATTATTGGTGTAACATTCCGCAAAACCTACACGTCCTCCCTATCCTGTGGCATTGTCCATCACTTGCAACCATCCCTATCCCCGGAAACTTCTCCAGACCCTAAACCCCTCGCTTTTCCGGTAACCTTCTCCAGCACGACCATGCAGTCCCTATTCTCCATCCATCCCTTATTAGCATTCCCTATCTCTTTAACACTCTCCAGCTCCGGAACACCTCCGCATCCCTCCAATAGTCACCAGCACCTATACACGATCCGATCCCTGTAACATCTCCAGCCTCTTCGAACAATCCTTATTCCTGTAAAATGTGTCCAGCACTTTCACGAAAATCTTGTCCCTGTAAAGTCTTTCATCACCTACAGCAACTCGCAATCCCTGTCACATTATTCCAAAAGTACACACCACGACTTCCCTGTTAAATTATCCGAACCGACATCACTCCCTATCTGTGCAATATACTCAGTACCTACTTCCGAGCCTGTGAGGACAGGAATAGGAGGATAGAGCAGATGAATGCATGGCTGAGAAGCTGGTGTATGCGAGAAGGATTCACATTTTTGGGTCATTGGAATCACTTTTGGGGTAGAAGTGAACTGTACAAGAAGGATGGATTACACCTGAATTGGAAGACGTCTAATATACTGGCAGGGAAATCCGCGAGACCTGATCGGGAGGATTCAAACTAGGAAGGATGGGGG
>NW_025195657.1:0-4502 GCF_004010195.1 Chiloscyllium plagiosum
CCCCTACCACATGTGTTGTTCCCTCAATCCACCTCTCGAGGCTGTTACAGAGATGTACTCCTGTTCCCACCTGTGGTGTTGTTCCCTCAATCCGTCCCACGGTGCTGTTACAGTGATATACTGCTGCCCCTACCTCATGTGTTGTTCCCTCAATCCACCCTTGATGCTGTTATAAAGATGTATTGCTGCCCCTACCCATGTGTTGTTCCCTCAATCCACCCCTCGATGCTGTTCCAGGAAAGGGGACCACCCCATTTAGTCAGACAGGATGGTTACAATGAGACAGCAGGAGACCATTCTGCCCCTCTAAGGGATTACACAGGAATATAGAATGAAGTAATTCAGCTCGTTGAATACATTACACACCCCAGGGCGAGGCATTCAACCCGTCTGAACGGCTACACAGTAACAGAGAATCGGTCGCTAACAGGTAATAGAGAGTAAGAGAGAAATGTTTACTTTCAGCCTACTAAGCTCTATCTGATAGAGTGCCTCAGAGATCACTGTTGTGTCATCAACGTCCAATAATGTGTATCAAAGATCTGGAGGAAGGGGAGGGAATAGCTTGCAGCTCAATTAGCTCGTACACCAAGATGATCATTGATTGTGTCGTCAAATGGAGGTAGTCTGCAATATGATTATAGACAGGGAAGATTAGTGCGAAAACCTTCAGTAGAAATAACATAAGGTAAGAAGTGTACTTTGACATGAAGGATAAAATAATGGTAATCAATTTAAATGGAAACAGATTGCAGAACTCTGCGATACAGGCGGTTTCCATGTTCCTGGGACATGAATCATGTGAAGTCAGTCTGCAGGTGCAGCATGTAATTCGGTAGGTAAGTGGAATGATGCTGTTTTTGACAAAAGGTATCAGGTTTAATCGCAGTAATGTTTTACTGCATCTGTACAGGGCATTGCTGAGACCACACCTCATGCACTGTGTGCAGTTTTGATCCCCTAACAATAAAATAAAAGGATATAACTGTTTTCGAAAATTTCAAAGAGGTTTCCCTTTACTCATTCCTGGAATGCTGGCCTTTGGTTATTGGGGATAATCAATTTCGATCTTAGCCAAGAAATAATATTGAACCACCCATGACTTTCGGAAAAGTGCATCCGCTGGATGCATATTATCCCTTGTCAGGGAGACTAAAGCTAGAGAATAAATTTGAAGGAAAAGATGCATTTATATTAACACATATACTATGAAGACACCTACCAATATTTACAAATTACACAGACACATGTAAGCATGTCATCAAATTATAAAGTGGTGACATTTTTTGTGATTGAATGGAATTGTGTACAACAACAGCAATGATGCCCCGGCACATAATCCATAATCCGATTTTCCAGAGAATGTTCCTGGAGAGCACACATAGTCCAATTTGGTATTCAGTTGACATCATTTTATGTTCCAACACAGAGAGGGAGAAAATTGTTCCCTGCCTGAGAAGCAGCAGCCAATTGATCCCTCTCTCTTACTTTGTTCTACCAGATATCTGAGTGTCAGTTCATAAAATCCTGAGTTATCTTTACCACTTGTGAAGGATTTCTGGTGATGATTCATTAGAATGTCTCCACTGCCTGAATTCAGCCAAATCCAACTGTTCCAGAAAGAAATCCCACTACCAGCCGCTTATTTGAACAGAATCACTTCCAAAGCAGAATAACATTTGGGACACTCTGTCATTTTACCATTTGATATGAGTTCAACTTTCTGTGTCTCACATTTTTTCTAGAAAATGACCTCCTCTGAGACCGATATCATTGGCCACATCACTAAACTGGTTGCATTTAAAATTGGTGTAACCAGTGGGGAGTGGGACTGGAAAAGGAAACAGTGACTCTCCAACATTGGCTGGAACATAAATGAGAACATTTGAAAGGGCTGTCCAAGTGGAAATTTCCTCCCCAGAATTTTGTGGTGCCTGGATGTTTGCATGTGTTCAAAGTTGTATTTGGTGACATTTGAAATACAAGTGACTGTCAGAAAATGGTGTACAGACAGAAAAATGTGGGGAGACCACAGTCACATGAACCATAATTTTTTTTGCGTAACAAAGTGTCTAATGACCCACTCCTGCTGCTCAGTCGTATGTTCCAATGTTCCATTCAACCACTCACAGCTCCTGCAAAAAGCAGTTGGAGGGCACTTGCTCCAAATGCCTGGTCCACAGTAACACAGCATCTCATTCAGTCCCTCAAGACTTCATACACACATGGCTTGGTGTGGTTTGGAAATTCTATTTGGAAATCCAGGCCGGGTTCGAAAGACGCCTCTGGTCTCTTTGCAGAGTGTCTCCTCTCTGTAAAATGTGCTTTATTTGTTGGTCATATTATAGACCCAGACTCACTATGAATACAACCTCACTCAGAGATGACTCACAAAATACTTTGCTCTGACTGATTGCAACGTTCAATAACAGAACGTTCAGGAAAATTACAATCATTAACTTTGTATTGACAGAGTATGAGGACATAAGGAACCGGATCAGGTAATTCGGCTGATCCACTATTGATATTTACTCTTCTTTAATGCCCCAGTTTTTCTCACCCCTAAGCATCTGGCAGGTCAAAAATCCATCTATCTCCTTAAATACTTTCAGTGATGTAGCTCCCATAACTCTCCAGCCCAGATAATTCCTGACAGTAATTATCCTCTGTGAGAGGAAATCACTCCCTACACATACATCGTCACCTAATTAATATGAACAAGAGGTGAACACAGGGGCTCAGCAAAGAATGAATGGTTTTGATATCAAGGCAGTATTTGACTGAGGATGGCATCAGGACCACCCACTTATTTGAGCTGAATGGGAATCAAGTGTAACTTCCCAGTCGTCTGGGTCTTTCAGAGCACAAGAAAGATGTTTGTGGTCGGTGGTCAACAATCCTATCAGCCCCGGGATATCTCTGCAGGAGATCCTTAGGTTAGCCTCCTCAGCATAAACATCTTGATCTGCTCCATTAATGTCTTTCCCCATCATAAGGTCTGAAGGAGGGATGAAGACTGAAGATCACACAATATTCAGAACATTTTATCCCCCCTAAGCTCCTGAGCTATTCTGTGTCCATGTGCAGCAAGATCCGGACAGCATTCCGGTTTGTGCTGTTAAAGTATCGGTAACATTCATGTAACAGCGCTGCCAGACACTGCACATTTCCACAGTTGAAAGGGGAGCTCATTCAGCATTTCAAGCTGGTTACACACTAATTTGTGGAAGTCATTGAGCCCTGGAATCTACTGAAAATGAAGAGGGACAGCCCATTCAATCCTTCTGCCTGTTCCTCAGGAAGAGAAGGGGTCTGGTCAGTACATCGAGATGTTAAACAGGAACAGGCAGAGCCCAATCAGACCCTTAAATATGTTCCATGAGATCAGGAGGACTCTATTCAGCCTCATGGACAGTTATACAGGAGCAGGAGGGCGTCATTGATATTCCAACAAACAAACCAATGAAACCAAGACTGCAATGATAGAGGTCGCCATGATGTTAATCACGGTTCCAGTGTTTATAGAACGAGTGCTACTTTAACATGGTTTGCTGGCAGTGAGGAGGGAACCCAAATATTTTGTGTCAAGTCTCAAGGACTCATCTTCCATCTCCGAGAAGACACATCCATGTTCTCCATGTAGGTCAGAAACTGCTGAGAAGAGTTAACTCTTTTATAATGAAGGTATTGTGGCTGCTGTCAGGATTATGGATAGCATGACGTTCATTGCAGGATCACGCACCAATTGAACTGTATTAATGTTGGCAGAGTTTATTCAAAAGCCTGAACCTCTCTCTCTCTCTCTTTCCCTCTCTGCCTCAATCGAAATAGGGAGCGGGGGTGATTGAGTGGAACGTTCTCTGATGCTCTTAAAATATCGAGAATCATGTGACCGAGTGAAAAAAATGCCATGGAATTTATCACCATATAAGTGCCTGTTTAGAACATCATTCGTTATTGTCCATCCCCCTTTATGTTCAATGCAATCACGTCTTATTCTCTCTCTGAGCTTCACTCACTGCTCATGTTGTCATCATCCCAGAGATTAGTCTGGTGAGACTTGAGAGAATGTCTATCCACAGTACGTCAAATACTGCCTCAACAACATTCTCAGGGATGAGTGCAATAATCCTTTTCTCTCAGTTAGACATCGTCGTTTCTTTCCGTGTTATAAAACGCCATTATTTCTCTATGCACTGCAACTGACATGGAATGTATAAGTTCCTTACATCTGTACGTCCGCATCAATAAAGCCAGCACCAGAGTTGCCTATGGAGACGTGCATCACACTCGGGGAGAATTTCAATGAGATCGAATACAGCTAAAGGATGTAATGATCACCTACCTGAATTGAAATGGGCTGTACAAATACGGGAAACAGGCAGAGGAAAGGAGCTATCTTTACTTTTGTTCTTCTCTCACAGGAGGTATGCAGCCCTCGTCAGGGCAGCATGTTACACCAATTTTAAACTGAGTTGCAGTTTCAGTTGTTCCACCGGACA
>NW_025195658.1:0-4502 GCF_004010195.1 Chiloscyllium plagiosum
ACGAAATGGAGGCTACAAACATTGATGTTTTGATAGGAGTTCAGATAGAAAAAAGGAAGTTCCGGAAGACTTGGAAAATATAAAGTTGGATATTTCTCTGTGATCTGATCTCGGGCAGCAAGGGCTTTGTGAGAAAAAGGGAAATAAACTGTTGAGCACTTGGTAGAAATATTTTGCAACATCTATTACTGCGAGTGATGTGCCCAAAAAATACTGTGTAGTTTTGTTGAGGAAGGGATGAATGGAGAAAACGAAAATGATATACCTGTGAGGCTTGCTAAGGTCGTGGGTAAGTTGTTGGAAGCAATTCTGAGCAATCAGATTTATAAGTATTTTGAGAGACGAGTAAGGAATAGGGTTAATCAGTTTGGTTTTGTGCGAGGAATTGTATGTCTCACTAACATGGTTGGGTTATTTGAGGACGTAACAAAGAATAGTGATGAGGACTAAGTGCTAGGCATTGTTCAGTTGGAATTTAATAAATCCTTTTAAAAGGTTCCACAAGGTTTATTAAATTTTAACATGGATTTAACTTAATATTTACAATTCGAGATAAAATTAGTTTAATGGTAGAAGGCATGAACGGTGGTGGAAGGTAGTGTTCTGACTGGAGGACCGTTACCAGCTGTGTTCCACAGGGTTCAATACTGAGCCCAATTTCGTTTTTCATTCATACAAATGATTTAGATATAAATGTATAAAACATGGTCAGTGAGTTTGCACATGAGATCAAGATTGGTAGCTGAGTGGACAGAACAAAAGGTTGTGTCAGATTGTAACAGTAGATTATTAGTAAAAACTACTGAAGTAATTTATTTGATTTATTTGATTTCCTCTTGCTAATCAAATGCCGGACCCGCCAACTCGAACGAAATCAGAAGCACTGTGGTCAAAGCAAATGTTCACACTTGAGGAAATACTCAGGAATCAGGATGATGTTACTGAGCAATTGCCTGTTTGTGATGACATCACCCATATGAATACACAGCATTTGGGATTGCGCAAACAGGTGATCTCGACAAAGAATGTGAATGTCTGTGGAGAAATCGAAAAGGAGATTTATCAGAACAGTCAAAGAAATGCGGAATACTACATCTAATTTAAGTGTGGAGAAGTTGAAGTTGTTCCACAGAGATCAAAAACGACTCAGGTGTGATTTGTTCAAAATACCAAGGTTTTAATATGTTTCGGAAGTTAGAGGAAGAACAGCTGTTCCAGTTCAATGGGAAACAAATTTATGATATTGTGCAAGAATTACTGCGAGTCAGAAGGTAAAACTTCCATGTTGCTTTTGTCTTAGCGAATAAAGTGATATGATTTAATCTTGATACATAATTTGGTTTCCGTGTTCTAATCTGTAAATCCTCCCATGACATGGTGTAAAATAATTGGACAAAGATCATCTTAGTCCGGGACTGAAGTTCAGAAAAGAAGAAATATATCTGTTTTGTTGGAGCTTGCTGTGTTTACATTCTCCCTGCCTCACTCTGTTTAGAATGACTTATACACTCCATTCCTGCCAGTGCAGGTGAGACATTCACAAAACCAGCAAATATTATCACCCACGATGCTTGACTTCAATTGTCACCACTTTGTGACGCGATACGTTTCATTGTGGAAGAAAACACATTTATCCCCATGAAGCTTCCTTTCATCCTTTGTCTGCCCACCCACTCAATTTGATCACTGCTGTTCTGACAAATTTCACCTCTACTCTCCCATTGTTCTTCCGTAATTCGACGGGACCTCGAACCGAATCCTATCTTCATGCTAATTTTTGGTTGCTTATTTTATATCAATGACCAGACAAGAACAAGCTTGCAGGAAATTGAATAACACACAAAAAAATTTAAAAATATCCTTCCAGAAAATTAGTCGACTGCAGTGTCAGAATATGAGAAATGTCAGAGTGCAAAGATATTTCGTCCATTTCATGATGCACAGATACTCCCACACGAGCTGAGTCTTTGCAAAATGTTTATTTTCAATTTGACAATTCCCTGGGGAAGATCCTCCCTCAATCCACAAAAATGTATGCTGCCGAAAACTATTTCAGTTCAGATTGAAATGGCTCAGGGTACTTTCCATCAACCCAATGTTTCCTGCACCATGTCAATTGAACTGTATCCAGATGAGGTTACTCTCCCAGCCTCTTCTCCCAATGCTCCCTATTCCATGTCAACAGAAGTTGCTCCAGCCGAGTTTGGAGCTCCCAGCCTGGGCGTTTCACGCGCCTCTCTGCCTTCATAGAAGGAATGGATGCTCACGGACTTTGTCACTTGAAGATGGAGAAGAGATCCATGCGTTCATTCCACTCCCAATTTCCGATCGGATCTTCGCCACTGCGCCACTGAATTTCTCTGATTCTAGACCTGGGAACCGGTGTGTTGTGAGTGTTCAACAGTTGTTACTACGTTGTCCCGCTGCACTGATAAAGTAACGATATGAAACTTCGTTGTTTTTGAGACTTATATTTCAACAATTTGTGTACTATCGCCTTTACATTTCATCTTTGCTAGAAATCTATTGAACTCAGTCTTCAACATTCTCAATGATGGAATCTCCACAGCCACTGAGGACATCTAAGATGACGATTCATTCCAATCTCAGTTCATTGTCCTCTTGTGCATGGAGTGCTGTTCCTCGCCAATCTCAGCCATTGCATTTATTGCTTTTACTGTTGGGTATTTCATGTGATCGTAAAGTGGTTCGTCCTCTGCATTGTGGCCGAAGCAACCTCCATTCAGATCCGAGTATCAGTAATGCGCATTTGTTCCATGTTACTTCACATAAACCTTGGAAAACAAATGCAGAAAGGAAACGATCAGTTTTAATGTGAAAATACTCTCTAAGGTGATGATTTATTTGCTTCAAACTTTATCTGCATCGAATAACGGAGAATTTTCTCCATTTCACAATCACTATTCTGCCTTTCCATCCCTCCTCCCATGTCTCTGGGGCATTGCACAAATTAACATTCACTTTCACATTGGCACCGGTAGGTTAGTGTTGGAGTTGTCACTCTTGTTCGGTGAACATGCCCTAATACCACAATGAGGACGTTTAAGCCACGTTATGCAATCAGATAATGTGGTTGGTTATCAATCATCATGTACAGTGTTTGATTTGCATGGACCAGAGTTCATTGGAGCACTGGGTTCATGAAATGACACAGAACAATTTCGAAGGAAAGAGACTTTATTGGAAAAGAACAATGTTTATGAATTCCCCACATTTATTTCAAGTCTTTATTCGTCTCTCACTAGAGTATTATGTACAATGCTGCAATTCACATAAAAGATACGATATGACAGCTGGGGAAACGGTGCAGAAGTGATTCGCCAATATATTGTCTGGATTGAAGAACTTCAGCTATGATAGAGTTCATTTAGACTGGCCTTGTATTTCTGACAGCTGTAGAGGTTGAGAGGAGACAGTATTGAGATGTACGAAATAATCAGTGGAATGGGTTGGGTACACTTAACGAAAACATTCCCTATGATGGAGGGATCAATCAAACAGAAGCCATAGAGTTAAGATCAGAGTCATAAATGTTCGAGTAGCTGTACATAGAAAACTTTATCAGCTGGGGAGTGGATGGAATCTGGACATCACTGTTTGTATGTGTCAGAGCGGCAGAAATTCTCACAATTTTTAGAGATATGTAACTGTGAATTTGTAATGCTTAAGACATACAACGTTAAATGATGGAAAATGGGATGAGGATAATCAAGCAGGTGTTATTGACAAGAGCATGCACAAGTAGCTTGCAGGCTCAATTAGCTCTGACATACACCGTGCGGCGTTTGGTAACCTCAGATGTCATGTGGGAGACCAGGGTTCATTTTCCCGCTGGGGTGGCTCTGACTGTTTCAGGGTTTCAAGGTTTATTTAAAAATCTGCAGTTCTAGTGAAGAGTGCAGATGGTGTGGGGATGTTTGGTGGTTTTGGGAAGTTGGTTTGCAGCCGTTTCCTTCCCTTTCTCAGTGATATCCTCAAGGCAGATGAAACTCGTGTGAAGCGCTGCTATCCTGAAGTGTTTCGAATTGGTTTGATTTCCTTCCCACAGCTTTCAGTTGCCGGTTCTTGTCGTCCTTTGCATGTCCCAGTATGTTAGATCCAGATCAACTGTTTTTTGATGGAGTCATTGGATGAGTCTCGTCATTCTAGATATTCTCTGGCGGCCCCAATGTATTTGTGTTGTCACAGTCGAATTTGTTGTCCTCGTCATCGCTGTGTATTGCTACTCGGGACAGCTGATTGTGTTGTTTAGTGGATCTTCCAGAAATATTTTGCAACAATCGATATTCCCGCATATTCATTGTAAAACCAACGCCGGGAGGATATACCATTACCCAACCAACCAAGCTCTCTAAATTATACGTCAAATTATGTCTCGGCACATACAGTCAGACTCCTCTGACCACTCAGAGTTATGAGACAGCATAAACCGAAAGACATATTTGACCACAACTCACCAAAAAATGGACCAATTACCCATC
>NW_025195659.1:0-4503 GCF_004010195.1 Chiloscyllium plagiosum
TACTGGTGTTGTTGGAGCATCTGTAAATGTGGGATAAATGATAAGAAAAAACAATCATTTATATTCCTTGTTTTCCCTGTAGTGTACTGTAAGTGGCACTAACTGGAATAATGTTAACGATCCCTCAATTGCTTGATAAGTTGGTGGTGAGAAGTATTCTTGTTTCATTACTGACGAAGGGATTCTGTCTGAAACGTCGATTCTCCTGCTACTCGGATGCCACCTGACCGCCTGTGCTTTCTGGCACCACACACTTTAACTCTGACCACCATCATCTGCAGTCCTCACTTTCTCCGAGTCGTCCTGAACCACAAGACCCCATGTACTATAGTTAGAGCCAGAACATCATTCAATTGAGAATGTTGAAACTTTGGCCAAGAGGCTGTGATCGAAGAGATGATATACCACCAAGTCAGACCAGGGGTTGGCTTTCAGGGAAATTTGATGCTGGTGATATTCTCATGTATCTCCAAACTGACTCATCTAAATGGCAAGGGTTTGGAACGTGTTATTAAGTGAGAGGAAGTGAGTTAATTGCTGAACATTAAATGATTGATGAAAACGTTCGTTCAGTGCCAAGTGGCAGATTTTTACTTGCTTAAATTATATCACTGACTGTTGGCTTTCTCAGCTTGGGTTCCTGTTATGGACAAGACCAGAGGCTGCACCCCAAAAAGGCCTACTTCCAACACTACACAACATTGCAAAGAGTGAAACCTGATTCGACCGTTTATATTTATACAAAGGCAAGGAGAAGGCATTGTATTCTGTTATGAATCGATTGTGTTCACAACTAGGCTTTAACCGAAACACACTTTAGTCTTAGAACACAGTCAAATTTCAAAACTTGCATAGCTTTAACTCTATTGAAAGGCGTATCGAGATAGTGCTCAATTTGACCACCAATCGTTCACTGTTCTGATATAGGCAGCATCCCATAAATGAACCCTTGGCTAAGTTGCAATTCGGCAAAACAGATTTTATTGTCATTTGCTGTCTTTGCACTCTCACTGCAGAAAGAGGGCTTTAACTGCTCGTGTCCACAGCCAGTTGGCTGAAACCTGATCATTAACTGAAAAACAAATGTAAAAGCCTTCCTTGTTTTGTGTGAACCCTGAACACAGCCACTCATGATTCATTTGCCTCATTAAAAATAAACACTCATTGGGAACTCAAAAGCTGTTTGCTAATTGCCGGCCTGAAGAAGGCATTTCGATACAACGGTGGTAACACCGCCATGCAAGAGAAACAGGAAAGCTCTGTCAAAGGGCACATATTTTCACATTCTTGGGTACTGAGTCTAAATGATATTTTGAAAACTGTAATCAGTGACTGTCCTGCTTCAGCCCTGGAATGTGTGTTCATTTTTCCCATGGAGTGTAATTGGCAAAACAGTAGAATAATGAAACTTGGTGATGTGTTGTTCTGCGATGGGCAGGAACAATGGCACTTTCTATTCACTTGATTGAATTCCGTTTCCTTTGCATTCAAGTGTTAAATAATGGAGGTGGAAGAGATTTTTAAAATTCAATCCCTCTCCACTTTTCCACTATTCTCTTTCCAACTAGCAAAGAACCACGTGCCGCATGGTCACAGAGACACGAGCAGGACTTTGGACAATTTCTCTAAAATAAACAGTTTATTTGAAATGGATAGGTATTGGGGAACATTCAGATGTGTCGCAGAGGTATATCAGCAATCTCTGTTCCTGTAAAATCACCGACAACTGTGACGGTCAGAGAGTTGCTGTGTGGTGATTGCAGCCATCTTTCATTGACGTGAACTTTATATTGACATTTGTACTGCCCTTCCTGCATAGCATTGATCACAGTGGGGAATGAAATGCTGCTCTTTTAGACTTCTTCACTGTAGTACTGCTCTTGGCTTCCTCTGTAACTGTCGAATATTCTGGAGAAAACTTCTTTGACCACAGAACAAGTAACAGTAGCCTTCTCCTGAACGACATACACTCCAGGTGCTTGATCCAGGGAGATCTCTGGCGCTCGTGGCGCATCTGTGCCAAAATGGGCGGCCCGGTGACACAGTGGTTAGCACTGCTGCCTCACAGTGCCAGACACCCGGGTTCTATTCCTGCCTTAGGACACTGATTGTGTGGAGTTTCCGCATTCTCGCCGTGACTGCTCCGGTTTCCTCCCACAGTCCAAAAAATGTGCAGATTAGGTGAATTGGTCATGCTAAATTACCCGCAGTGTTAGGTGTAGGGGAATGGGACTGGGTGGGTTGCGCTTCGGCAGGTCAGTGTGGACTCGTTGGTCCTGTTTCCACACTGTAAGTAATCTAATCTAATTAGATTAAATTAAAACGTTTCAGGGGAATCCGTGATACTTTGTCCAAAAGCGTTCTGTATGCTCATCTTTCAAGAGTCACTAAATGGTTAAGTTGGCCTTAGCAGAACTATTCACCTCCCAGCAGAATGGCTTAGATGTGGCTCTTTATTTCAGGTCATGCGCGGGTTTTACGTTACTGTATTTGCATATCAGGGCTGGGAGAAACAGTCAGGTGACGGCAACGCGTCATATTCTGCAAAGAGGCAGGGATGCACCGAGAGAACAGATGATGGCACGGTGATGTCACCATCTAATGCGCCTCCCTACATTCGAAATCCAAAAACTCCCTCAAGCGCTGAGGTGAAACCCCAATTGTAACAGAAATACTGGCATGCATTGTTCAAATAAACAGACATTAAACTCAATATTAAGGCCAACAGAAGGCAATCTATGGTTTATCACATTCCAGGCATGACATGTTGTGTAATTCACCAGATAAGCCTTGAGATCACGCTTCCCTTCAGCGTGTAATTCAGTGCATTCACACTGAACGGATTTCAGTAGTGACTTGGCTTCCAGTCAGTGTTCAAATCCTTTCTCACTTTCATTAAATAAACAAACGCTTGATTAAAAGGTGCGCTGTTGAAAAAATGATGGGCGCTTGTTTGGGGTTGTCTCTGAGATAGAAATCCATGCCTTTGGATTACTCTCACTTTAAAACAACCAATCTGTTGCACCACGTGGAATGCAAGTCGATAATTGGACAAATTGTCTCTGTTTTGTTTCACTCACCTGCAATAGTGAGCTGTACAGACCGGCTGAGGTTAGATCTAACCGTCTTCCTTTGATGTTGACTGTATACTTACCTTGGAATTGGCCGTTTTGAACTTTGCCATTCACCCGAAATCTTCCCACATGGCCCTTTATGTCGATTTCCTCATGGGTCATTTTTGGGCTTCCATTGTAAAAGTCGAATGGTATATCGTGAAAATCTTCAGACACGACGCAGATTAGAGTGACTATCTCTGACTCAACGTACACTCCACTTGGTTCATCAAGTGCCATCGTTGGTTTTCTAAGAGGGTCTGTAGGGGTGAGATACAAAGGCAATTACTATTTATTTGTAGATTAGTGAGAGGTAGACGTCGCCCGCTAGAACAGAATTTATTGCCACTTCCAAGCTACCCATTGGTAAGTTGAGGGTAAGCTGCTTTATTGGACCCTGCTGTCCATGTCCTGCAACATGATCCATAATGCCATTCGGGCAGGAGATCCATGATTTTGACAGAGCGTCATTGAAGGAACTTCAAGATGTTTCCAAGTCAGGGTAAAGAGTGGGACCTAGGAGAACTAAAAAGTGCTGATGTTGAAAGAATAATAGAATCCAGGCAGTACAGAAAGATGGCTTTTGGCTTAACTGGTCTGCAACAAGCCATTAATGAGCATTGTATCTAACGCACATACCCCATTTTTACGATGATTTGAAGATGTCAGTGTTGGACTAATGTGTGCAAAGTTAAATCTCACACAACACCAGGTTTATAGCCCAACATGAATCACTAGCATTTGGAGCGCTGCTGCTTCGTCAGGTGGTTGTGGCATGTAAGATTGTAAGACCCAGAGTTTATAATAAATGTCTACAGTGTGATGTAAATGAAATTTAACATTGAGAAAACCTCAATTATTTGTTAAATCTCTCATCTCTTAGAATGACCATATTGGGTTCAGTTCTTTAATATGTAAATCGTAAAATATCTAAAAATAACATTCTCAATGAACTTTAACAATTGGTGTCATGTCGGGCCAGATAATTCTTTGAAGGTGTGAGCTACCCTGTGTGAGACTGTCTGTGCCACGACGGTCAGACTGATTCTAATCTAAAGGCGGATTGACTGAATCTTACAAGCTCAGTTCTTTCATATGTAAATCACAAAATGTTTTTTACAACTTACATTCCCATAATGAACTTAAACAATTGGTGTCATGTCGGCCCAGATAATGCATTGAAGGTGTGAGATGTACTGTGTGAGACTGTCTGTGCCACAATGGTCAGACTGATTCTAATCTAAAAATGGGCTTTACAGAATTTTACATGGTCAGTTATTTCATATGTAAATGGCAAAACTTATTTAGAAGCGACATTCTCAAGTCAACTTTAACAATTGGTGTCATGTCGGTCCCGATAATGCATTGAAGGTGTAACCTCACTCTGCCG
>NW_025195660.1:0-2278 GCF_004010195.1 Chiloscyllium plagiosum
GAACAGTGGATAATGTGTGATAGGAGTACTGGATCCCGAACTCTCAGCTCCAGGAATAAAATTTGTCCTTGCAAATGATATAGCTGATTCGCTGGTAGGCGTGCTGCCTACTCTAGTTGAAAAACCAGTGGAGATGCAGGCAATGGAAGACCTGGAGAATGTTTATCCAGGAATTTCCCCTGACTGTGTGATCACAGATCATAATTTTCAGGTTGAAGCAGGAGGGATCAAAAGGAAGCTGATGTAGAGTTATCCGAATCTTATTTTGATCAGATAAGTAGAACAGAGAAGGAGCAAGTAGGAAAAACATGCAAGTAATTTTAGCTCAGCTAAGTTGTTTGACGTGCAGCACAAAGATGAGGAATTAAAACAGTTATATCAAAAGGCATTTAGCAATCAAGAAAGAAAGCATTCCTGCCTGTTACTACTGAGCAAATTATGTCTTAATGAAGAAATGGAGACCACCACACTTCCAATCAGATCAGACATGGCAGAAATTCATCAAATTGTTTTGCCAGTTGGGTACAGAAAGGAGGTGCCGTGATTGGCACTTGAGCTACCAGTTGGAGGTTATTTTGGGTTGTGGACAACACCAGCTAAAATAAAAGGATTTGTTTACAGGGCTGGACTATACAAAGATGTAGCTGAAGTTTGCCAGACGTGTCAAACATATCACTCAGACAGTCATAAAACTTGCACCTTGAATACCTATTCCAGCATTTGATGACCCTTTCACAAGAGTCTTGATTGACTGCGTAGGTCCCCTACCACAAACAAAAGGTGGGAAAATGTACTTATTAACAATAATGGATGAGTCGACTAGATATCCAGAGGCAATCTCATTCTGCAGCATCACAGCTAAAAAGATTGTAGAAAAAAAAAACTTAATATTTTTCCTAGGTACGGATAACCAATAATGATACAGTCAAATGACCTAAAATATTTATTATTATCACTTTGGGATATATACGGAAGTAAACTGGGAAGTACTAGCATAATTCTGCATGATGGAGATATAGGAGATGCTGTTCCGATTAAGCAACATCCTTATGGGCATAACCCTCCAAAGTTGGCACAGGTTCAGAAAGAGATAGAGTGAATGCTCCAAGATGGCATAATCGAAGTGGAACTCACCTATAGTCATGGTGCCAAAGCCAGATGGTACCCCACAGTCATGTGGGGACTATGACAAAGTTAACACTGTTACAAACCTAGCTAAAAGTGAATTTACGAAAGCCCAAGTCACGTTCCTAGGCCATGTTATTGGAAATGGACCAATAGCCCCATGAGATACAAAAACGTAAGTAGTGGGAAAATTCCCACACCGTCGACAAAAAGTAGTATTACGGTTCCTGGGATTGACTGGATTTTACTGAATGTTTGTGCCAAACTTTAGCAGTGTTGCTGCTCCACTCACCAAATTATTAGAAAATGGAATAAACTCTCAATGGATGGCAAACTGTCAAAAGGCATTTGCCAGCCTAAAAACTGTGTTAACCACTGCCCCCAGTATGAGCCACACCGGATTACACAAAGCCTGTCAAGGTGGCTATCGATGCCAGTGATGTGGGTATCGGTGCGATGCTCCTGCAGGAAGATGACGCTGGAATCAAAAGAACTGTCGGATATTTTTCCAGCAAGTTGAAGTTCATCAACAGAAATATTCAACAGTGGATAAAGAGAATTTAAGCTTGGTGTTGGCATGACACCGTTTCAGTGTTTATGTCACCAGCGATGCATCTGAGACAATTGTATACGCTGATCACAACACATTGATATTTGTGGAAAAAATTAAGGACAAAAATGCCAGACACTTTCGATGGAGCTTGTTGTTGCAGCCATTCATTATCACAATTGTGCATGTGGCAGGTTGTGAAAACGTTATTGCCGGTGTGTTTCTGAAACTTGAATGAGATATGGATGCGTTTAGTTGTGGGTGTACTGCGGCCTGAATTTGCATGGGGTTTTGCACATTTGCATGTTACAGTTGCTATAGTGCATACGTGCGTTTTTAAACTACCAACTGGGTTTGAATGGTTAAAAATGCAGCCATATTTTGGTATTGATGGTTTATTTTTTAAGGGGGGAGGCGTCACAAAGCTAGTCTCATTTTTGTCAAGAAGCTTATTCTTGGCTCAGGTGGACTCTGTCCTTGATGTTTTTCAGAGGGACAATAAAAAGGGGCCTGATTCTGGTCAGTCTGGCTTGGTACAGAGACTAAAAGGATTTTCAGTGGACTTTTGTTTATCTGTAAACAGATGAGACTTAAGGCCAAAGT
>NW_025195660.1:2865-4503 GCF_004010195.1 Chiloscyllium plagiosum
TGGATTCATTCCTGCAATCGACTAATTCGGTGGTACCCTTAACCAGTGTTGATCTATCCCCAACTCACCACACCATCTCCTCCTCCCCACGCCGCTTCTTTATCTGTAAATCTTCTTACGTCAATCCCTACTCCTTAAGAAATGTTACACCCAAGGTGCTGACTACTCCACCTTCTGATGCTGCTTTGCTTTGCGTGGTCTTCCAGCCTCCTGGTTTTCAATTTTTACCTTTTTTAAAAAAAAATCTCTTCAGGTGTAATAGGCAGGACAGAGTGAATTGGCTGTGACCCTGCTTGTCCAATAGTTTCGTTGGGTTAAATGGCTTTCTCACTTTCTTGTGAAACCAGCTTGACATGCTGAAAGAGCTCCTCTTTTTATCCTGTGGAAATGTTCAGGGTTACGCAGTGCTGTTTCATGAATGTTACTTACACGTTAACAACATGAGCTTGAATGTTGTTCAGGTTATCAAGTTTTATGTGATTTCTACAGAACATCTTCACTTCTGATAGAATGACATAGGGAAATACATTGATGAAGCAGCTGAAAGTGTTTGTGCCGAGGAAGCTATCCTGAGGATTTCCCACAGAGATATCCAGGGACTAAGAGGATTGCTGTCCACCAACCACACAGTTTTCTGAATGACTCAGTGGGGAGTTTACACCCGATCCCATTCAAACTTATTCAGACTCCTTGACACCTTGCACCATCAAATCCTGCCATAATGTCATGGCCAGCCACTCTGACGCTGAGTTTGTATTATTTCTTCATGTCAATAGGCCAAGGTATATGTGTGGGGAGTGTTGCCTTCTCTCAGAGGGTAGAGAATGTTGGGGACTCTCTGTCTCACACAGCTGCATAACAGAAATGATTGGGAGGGGTGGGAGTGGGTGTCAATGGATTTGGACACGTCAGAGATTCAAGGGCTACAAGGAATTGGGCATGAAAGAGAAATTGCAGCCGAGACCAGATCAGCCCTGATGTTACTGAAGGGAAGGGCAGGCTGAAGGAGCTAAATAGCCTCGTGTTATTCCAGTATACACCAGAGTCGAGTCAGTTTGTGGTCTCTTCGATTTCCTGTGTTACGGACTTAAAGTAACTGAATAGACTGATCCTGTTGCTGTGTATCAGGATACTGGTGCTGCGTGATCTACTCTGGGTACAGTTTTATAGGCTCGAGGGGCTGATTAGTCTCCTCCTGTATCTGTATATCAGTGTCCAGGGCTGAAAACATTCATCCTGTTCTGGTGTAACTGAAATCCATACAGACTAATTCTACCACCCGAGGAGAAAGTGAGCACTGCAGATACTCGCGATCAGAGCGAAAATCGTATGGCACTGGAAAAGCACGACAGGTCAAGCACCATCCGAGAAGCAGGAGAATCGATGTTTGGACATTCCTGATGAAGGGCTTATATCTGAAATATCGATTCTCCTGTCCCTTGAGTGCTGTCCCTGGTCTGGTGTGCATTTCCAGCACCATACGTTTCGACGTCTAACACCCAGCCAAAGTCAACCTACCGGGTAACATCATCAATTAAGTTTAAAACGTTTTTAGGCATAAACCTCCGGGCATAAAGCCATGCTTACTATTCCTAATCAGACCCTGTCTTTCCAAATGCATGTACATCTTATTCCTTG
>NW_025195661.1:0-4503 GCF_004010195.1 Chiloscyllium plagiosum
GACTGATCCGAGGTGCTGAACCGATAACATTTCCAATCAATATTTGGAAAGTTAAAGCTCCCCATAACAACTACCCTGTCACTTTTGTTCCTATCCAGAATCATCTTTGCAATTTTCCCCTCCATAAATCTAGAACATTTTTATGTTGATCTCTCCATTGCTGATTCTAATCTCAGTCCATTCTTCCTCAGCAGATTCAGTCGCGTCCTCACCAATATCCTTTCTGCTACCATAATACTGTCCTTGACGAATAATGCCACATCTCCCCCTCTGAAACGACCCTCCTGTTCTGACTGAAAAATCGAAACTGAGGTACCAGGAACAACCATTCTCTTCAATCCTCCGTTCATGTCTCTGAAATGGCCACAACATCGAAGTCCCAGGTAACAACCCATGGCACCTACCTTATCCCAGATGCTTCTGGCGTTGAAGCAAACACACTTCAAGCCACCTTCATCCTTGCCAGTACACTCTTGTAAACCACTCACAACGACCTGCAAAATAGAGCTACAATTCAGCTTCCCACTCCGCGGCTGAATTCGTTCAAACCCTCATGAAGAGCTTTGGCAAATTGTCCCCTCAGGGTATTGGTACTCTTCTGGTTCGGGTGAAGACTATCCTGTTTGTAAAGGTTCATCGACTTCAGTATGAGCCCCAACTATCCAGGTATCTGAATCTCTCTCTCCTGCACCATCCTTGCAACAACATTTTCAAATGCTCTTTCCCTACACTTCACCTCACTACGACGTAGAATGGGCCCCAAATCAGAGAGAACAACTCTGTTTGTTCTAGATTTAAGATGTCACCCTCGATCCCTGAAATTCTGCCATACATCCACATGTCTTTTATTACCGATGTTGGTGCATATGTGGAAAATGACTTGGGGTTGCCCACCCTCTCCCTTAAGGATCCTGAAAATACGATGCGAGATATCACAAACCCTGGTAGCTGGGAGACAACACACAAATCATGAGTCTGCCCTATATCCACAGAATCTCAATCTGTTCCCATCGATTTGGAGTCCCCAATAATAAATGCTCTCCTCCTCTCTCCCCCACCCTTCTGAGAAAAAGGGGCAAACTCTGTGCCAAAGATCTATACCCAATGGCTTTCCCCTCGGAAGTCATCCCATCCCCCCCAAAAAACCAAATATGGTATACATGTTACTGAGAGGCACGGTCACAACAGATGCCTGCACGGTCTGCCTGTTAGCGTTTCGGCTCCCAATTATGCAGCGGACTGAACTTACCGACTTCCCTTTAATGCTGAGCTAACAGAAACAGCTCAGTTCTTTTACAATTCATGAAGTTCACGTAGAAGAAGCTGCTAAACGTTTTTTCACAACCAGTACTTTCTACACTTAGTCGTACTCGGTTGGAGGTGATATGTGGTATATTTCCATTTAACGTAAACCAATTAGAAATTGTGCACCTAACGCTTACCCGACCCGGCCGACCAGACTCCCTGTCTTGGTGAAATTCACTCATTATGTTTCTGCACGCATTTTTACAAATACTTTAGAATCAGCTTCTGACACATTTTTCCTGAAAAATAATCATTTTCGATTTCAATTACTATAGAATGAAAAAGTGCTCCAAACTCTTCCTTTTCATTCATCGCTGGATTTGAAGATCGAAGGTCTAGTTATAGATTCATCTGAATATAGGATTTCTCCCTCCTGTTTACTCTCAGCAAATTCGCATCATCAGGGAAACTTCCATATGGACTCAGTTTTACCTGGTTTCACGCCACATGATCCATTCATCTGTTCCACCATCCCATGAAACCCCGCCTTATCTTTTCTAATGGCGTTATACCCCAGTACTTCGTTGGCTTCTATTCATTCTTTTTGTTTCCCAGTAAACGCTTTCCATTCTTCCTGACTTCTTTTGATTCCAGTCATCGGCATCCATGTCTTTTATCATCTCTTTTATATCCCAGGGAAGTCCATCTTGAGAAAGAATGCTGTTCCGATGCAACACATGAAAACCCGCTCGAATGGTGTATACTGTCATTACCAGTATAGAGAAGATGGGAGCTAGTTCAGTCACAGGCGAATCGGTTGGTTGTCACACAATGGATCAAAATCTGACTGGGAAATGACTATTTTTCTTCACTTTTCTCCCCTCTCTGAACATGTGCTAAAACAACACAGTACGGTATCATAGAATGCCGACAGTTAAGAAACTGGCCATTTGATGCAACAAATTCACACCGATCCTCCAGGGATTAACCCTCACAGAACAATTTTTTGCCCTATTACTCTTCATTTGTTGCTGAATAAGGCACCTTACTGACAGTCGACCCATTTGGATTCATGCCATGTCTCAGGCTCTGTGAGGCAGCAGTGCTAACCAGTGAGCCACCTTGCGGCCTTGCAGCAATATTTCAAGGCACATGCGGACACGTGTAAAATGCGTTTCCTGTCAAAGATGCTCCGCTTTTGTTGTTGTCATTATCATGAACAATAATCCTAATTCCCTCACCAGGCAATGAAAGCAAACCACAGCGAGGGTGATGGTGCTGATTTGTAACCACTAGCTGACATTTAGGACGGCAGGTGCAATTGCATCTTCTCTTTACAGCATAGTTTTTTTTCTCCTGCAATGAGACGTTTCTTCCAAAATACTATTCGTGACACCAAGCTTTTACAGCACAGAATAATGCATTATGTCAATGCCAGTCCACCAAACATCCATCCATTCTCATTTCCAGCTTCCAGTAGCCCGCAGCGTGACTTCTGAAGTGTTCATCTTAAAGAGACGTTCCCTGCAAAGGTTTAATCTCAAATAAAGAAGCGAATGAGACTGAAGTCAGATACCATTGAATTTGATCATGAGCTGCGGGAGAACTGAACCGCATTTTCAACCAAAGAGGGAAATATACAGACACATCTTGTGAGAATGACAAAGGCCTTAGGAGAGGCCAACATTCAGAAAATGAGGAATTGAACTGTTTGCCTCTTCTTTCTTCACTTCGAGCTTTAAAACCCGATTTTGTTTGCAGAAGCAAAGGGGTAAACAGGCAGGCGACTGTCCTTCGAGGACTGGCACAGTCGTGAATAATTGGTTCATGCTAATCGTTTAATTCTCCACCTGTTGAGGTAGCCTGGCTAGCTGTGCTCTTCCAGCCTCCTACCTGTGTCACTGGGATTCCAGCAGATTCCTGCCTCGACATAAGGAATGGAAGCATTCAGCCGCTTCGCTGTACGTTTTCCTTCCTCACTATTTCACCGTTACTTTACTGCTTCGACTGTATCACGTTGTTCTTCCGGCTAAACTAAAGCACTCTTGGCATCAGATGCTTGTCGTCCTAATATTCCTCGAAGTAGAAACACAGATGGGGATTTCGAAAGTCAAGCAGATGAGGCCTGGTCCGTGGGGGAATCACTTCATGATGTTCCCGCAGAAATAATTCCAAGCAAAACGGAAAGTGCTTTTGAGAAATTATGTTGCAACAGTTGTAAACAAATTCAGCAAGGCACAAGCGAGATTTGAATACACGATAAGACCAATGCTCTAGCCTCAGAGCTATGGAGCCACCGGCAAAGAGAGCGTTTTTTCTGACTAATAGAAAATGATGAACTCTAGCACAGCCTATTCCGTCGTCCGAGGTTCTGTTTTAAAATACGACTTGAAACCCATTTCTTTGATCACTTGTTTGATATAACACTTTGTCAGCTTCCCGATATCTCATAATGTGACTGGGATCAAAATTTGTTTAAACTCCCTCCAGAGGAACAACTTTGAAGTTCCCATTATGTGAAAGACACGATGTAGTATTGATAGCAATTAATTGCCCTTCATTTCAACAAAGATTACAACTTTTCATCTTCCGTTGTTGACTAATTCGTTTCCTATAGCATTGTGCGATTTCACAATTTATGACCTTGGTAGATGAAGTTTAGGCACCAAACGTGGAACAGTTCAAATCGAACATACTCCGGAGATTGGAATTGCAGGTTATGCAGGTATCTGAGAGTGCGTTTTAAAACAAAATCTTGGGTGTCGTGTTCACTGGCTGGGTTGGCATTTATTGAACAACACGAATTGCTCTTGATTGGGCTGGAGGACATGACAGTGATAGACAGAGCGAAGACAGTCAAGAGATTTGCAGAAATGATAAAAACGTTGGAGTTTAGCTGCCCGGTAATGGGTGAACAACCCTGGTTGTTAATACTCCCACGTGCAGCAGAGTTGTTGAAAGATCTCAGGACTACATCTTTGGGTGAATAACCCGCAATCCCTGCCCTTCCAGCATGTGGCAGCCCGTGTGGAAAGATAAAGCTGCGAAGGCCGCAGTGCACGTTTGGGAAAATGTGCAGTCGTAAAAATATCATTCAGGTCAGGAACAATGGAACAGTGAACAGAACGCAAGTACACCCTTGAATAGAGGCAGAGGGAGTTAGGCCAGAGCAGAGGGGAATTTGAGAGGATGGATGGAAGTGTGTTACAACCGTTTAATCCAAATGAATGGATGAGAGTTTGAGCTGCAGAAGAGCGG
>NW_025195662.1:0-1310 GCF_004010195.1 Chiloscyllium plagiosum
ATTGACTCTCGTTCCATTTGGGAACTAAGACAACCAGCGAACTCCACTTGAACTGACTCAGTTCAAAGACATCTTCGTTGAGTATGGCTTCAAACTCATTGTAATCTGACTGGCCTTTAAAGGTTTGAGCCTATAGGGGTGTTGTTTGAATAAAAGAGCATTTAAGACGTCTAATTCATGTGCAATAGCATTACTCATCCACATCTGATTCCTATATTTGTCCTCATACTGCAGTAGCAAACTTTTCAACGGCCGAATATATCTAGTTTACCCACAAGTTTACAAATATATCCCCCTCCCCCTTCTTCACATTTTTAAACATATGAATAGGAAGCATTTGGTTGGATATGGGCCGAGTGCTGGCAGGTGGGACTAGATTGGGTTGGGATATCTGGTCGGCATGGACGGGTAGGACTGAATGGTCTGTTTCCATGACGTAAATCTCTAGTACTCTGCGACATTATGAGGAATTGATTCCTCATTCTACAGGGCAGTAACAAACACCTGTTTCTCCAGTTCTTTCTCTCTTTGTGTTATCTGGAGGCGATCTACGCAATCAATTATAACCCGCGTGAAATGTTCTTCGAACAAGGGAATTGACAACAAAAGTGCTGGTTTGATGGCCACGTGTAACGTACCTGCCATTTGACATGTATGACGCGCACGACAAAATTTAACAGCTTTAGCTTTGCATTCCATGCCATTAAACATGTTTATGTACCTTAGCCTCAGCTTTTCATACCAAGACGTGACCTTGAGGACTAAACACTTTTGCTTGACCATCTGCCTGTTCAGATTTTCCAACACCATTATATCAAACACGGTGTCCTCTAACTGAACCAGTACTCCTTCATCTTTCTCATTAATGTTTGCTTCGTACTTTGACGTATTATGTTAGGATATTGTGAATACACAATCTGTGAAAATACCAGGACATCTTTCTTCTAACTCCCTCAGGTTCTTGGTCTTCCTTGGGCTTTTCCACAACAAGCGGTATCACTCCCACCTTGGATCCTGCAAAATGATTCCCAAGAACAAACTGGATTCCTGGTACTGACACTCTGTCAATCACGCCCACTGTTTCCTCCCCCGTCTTATGTTGGCACGCCAAACAGATATTACACAGAAGAAGGCTAAATTTCTGTCCACCTATCCCACATTGTAACATACTTTCGAATAACAGATCGGAAAGAGTGCAAATTCTCTTATCTCCTACTATTAGAGAATGGTTACATCATGTATCTCTCAACATTCCAACTTCATGTCATTCTTCCCCTGTTTTTTAGATTACTTAGATTATATTAGATTAC
>NW_025195662.1:1332-4504 GCF_004010195.1 Chiloscyllium plagiosum
CACTTCCAGAACTGTCTGTTCCTCCACATGAATTCTTATCCCTGGAAGTGAGTTTTTAATCTCCTTTAGCAGAATAATCTTTCTTAGAGCCTCATAGGGCTTATCTATCCTTAAGACCCACACCTATCTATCTAAATGACAAAATAACTTCAAACTCAACATAGGTCTAACCTGGTTCCTTCTTTATGTTTCTAAACCACCGTCTATATGCTTCTGGTACCAATTCATAAGCACTTTAAAATAGCCTGTTTGACCTCTTCATAATCTCTTGACCCCTCATCTGGCAAATACCTCACTAGCTCTGCCTACCAGTTTAGCCTGAAATAGCATTACCCGTAAATACTCAGACCACCCATCTGCCTAGCCAATTTTTCAAATAAAATAAAGAAGGTTTCAACATCTTTCTCATCAAAATATGGCAGAGTTTTGATATATTTGTATATATTACTACCTTCTCTTTTAATCTCCATCCTGTTAACTTGATTTTGCTGACTAAGTTGCAACTTCTGAAGCTCAACTTCTCTCTCTTTTAGCTCAGCTAAGAACTTTATCTTTCTTTTTCCTCTCTCTTTCGTCTCTTCTCTCTCTATTTGCTCAGCTAAGAACCTTTCCTCTCTTTTTCCTCTTTCTCCCCCTTTCTTTATCTTCTAACTCCATTTTCCTCACTTGTAATTTAAATTTTTCTAACTCTACTGCACTTGTCTGTTTCGCTGACATACCTGTTTGAGTAATTCCCTTACAATTTCAGCTTTACTTTTGTCCTTGGTTAAAACCAATTCTAATCTCTTTGCTAATTCTAAGTCTTTTCTTTCTAAATTTTCTTGACAAATTTGTGAATCATCTTCAAACCCCAGAATCTCTTTAGCAATTTTAAGAGCCATTTCTCTCACTTTTAATTTAACCAACCACAAGTAACCGAAATGAAACAAATTGTCACACCTACGTTTTATTTAAAAATCTGGGACACTAACCCTGGCAAGTGTTTAATCCAATATGCTTCTTTTTTCCGGAAACAAAATCTACTCAGCCCTGTTGACATCTCAGACTGGATCTGTCTTAACCTGTTCAAGTCAGGAACGAAAACCGCCAAACTGTTCCGACACGGTGTAACCCCTTCTGCTAATTAAAACCCGACACAAAGAAAAGCTCACCTTGCGTCATCATCTATTAAATTTCGAGAGGTAAAGAACTATCCCAGATTGCACTATTTAAAGTAAACATTAACGGTTTTATTCTTTAGGTCCAACAGATAGCGTTCGCACCAGTATTTACAACTCCTTTCTCGTAAACCTATCTTTTTTCTCTCCCTCTACTGGTCTGCTGAAAAAAAAAATACGTTTTTAAAAACAATGTCACTTTTCAAAACTGGTCAGCTTTGTCGATTTTACACTGTAGATTTTCCTCTGGGTGTATCTGGGTTATTTTTTCTTCCGTCCTCTGCTGTACAACTTTTCTTATGGACAGGCACTTTTCAGAGAGAGATATGAACTTGTTGGTGTTTGCCAATTTCCCCTAACTGCTCAAAATATCCGGCTTTATAACCCAACACATTCGAATAATTTCATTAGCTTGAAGTCATCAAAATATCAAATTCACATCCGACTGGATTTCGGTAACTGGCGCACAATTTCTTCTGATTGGCCGAATTTGATTTGGTTTTGTTTCATGGCAACCAACTACAAGTATATGTTTCAATCAAGTGTTACATTTCTATGATGTTTAGATCTTAATGTGCTTTCGCTCAGTCTTTGTTAGCTTTGTCTCTTTTATAAAGTTACAGTACACACCTACACCATCATTACAGTGCTTTAGCAATATTCAACAAAAATCTTCTTACTCGAACCTCTTCTCCATTTTTGATCCTGTGTTACGATGGCAAGTCTGACGAACTCGAGGCTCCTGGCATTATTCACAACCCGATTCCATAGCGAAATGCCCTGATTAGCGCAATGTCACAGCAATTGTGAATCAAAGATGACATGCAGCATCAGCATCTCATGGTACCTTCAGTACCTTTCCGGAAATTCCATTGTAAAAGGAAACAACTCTGCGTGGTTTCGTGTCATGGCGAAGCAGGACATTTCCCACAACAGTGGAGCATCACGCGGCCATTCCTCTGCCAAAATAAGATGCTTTCACATTTACCCTGTTTCCCATGCATATTTCAACTTTATCTAATTGCTCGTTGCCCTATCCAATTAACCCTTCCCATCAATGGTCTACTTTGAACGTAGTTTTCATCTTACCACCGTGGAGAGACATTTTTGACACATTTTTGCTTCTTATTGTTTGTGACATAACGAGCGCACAAGTGAACACTGAACACGAAATCAACTGAAGAGCAGCAGAATCTGCACCATTGTTATGGTATATAACAGTTGATTGAAAACTTGAAGAACTTGAGGCACACAATGAGGCGGCACATTTCATACTCAATAAATAAATTGGTTCTTTTCACTGTTTAGTCATTTAAGAATGAGACTAAAGGGATATTTCAGCACTATCTTCCACACTCTCTGAACTCAGTGGGTCATGGAATAAATGCATGTGTCGCATCTCAGCAGGTGTACTATGAAGCCAATTTTACATACCAGGACGAACATTTACATGAATCTGTAGTCAAAGAAATTCATACGTCTCCACAGAGAGTAAAACATCCAATATTCTTCTTAACAAGGCAAAAGCTCCTGAGATAACAAGCAATAAACTGAATGATTTCCTTTGATATTCCGTCTCTGGGTCTCTGGAAGCCTTCCCACTTTTGTGAGCCTCGGAGTATCCTGCCGTTTTTGCTGGTCACTGAGATGTTAATGTTAGTAGAAGGGTTGCGAACAAGAGTCAGAATAAAATGAACACATGTTGTTAAAATATGTTGCAGGAACTCATTTGTTTTTCATTCTACTGAAATGTTCGAGCTACTAAAAACCACGCAAAAGCACCGAGCATTCTCAAGAGTGCACAGGCTTATTAACAACAAAACCCAGGGAATGTTCAATGTAAAGCTCAACACAATTATTCCAACCGAAACCTCATTCGCAGACATTTTCATGAAAGATTTCCTTTCCGACTTCTGACCAGAAATAGCCAAAAATCAACGAAGATGAAATTGCCAGTATACCCAACCTGTGACAGTATAAATCAGAGCAGCGTGAATATTACACAGTGGGAGAGT
>NW_025195663.1:0-4504 GCF_004010195.1 Chiloscyllium plagiosum
ACACCTAGGTGACCGCCTGCAGTTAGTTCATGAGCTACCCGTAACACTGTCTGCTACCAGTAACACAATCTGGTGCACTTCAGCCCATTTCCCTTCTGCACTAACCTGCCGTGGTCTCCACTTTAATTTTAGGATTTTATATTTAAATTAATAACATTTGACAATATGTTCTGATTCCTTTTCTGTGTGTGAATATGGTTGTAATTCCATTAGCCTTTCAGGACTAAACACATCTGCCTGACCTACTGCATGTTCAGGTTTTGTTTCCTGCACCGTATCATTAAACAGGGTGTCAGTTAACTGGACATCATCTTCTTCGTCTTTGTCTCTCTTTTTTCCTTCCTGCTGTAACTTATGACAGTGGGATCTTGTTACGACACAGTCTGGAAAAATTCCTCGGTATTTTTCTTTAAACTCCTCAGTTCCCTAGTGTTCCATTTGCTTCTCCACCACAAGGGGTGACTATCCCACCTTGGCTCCTGCTAAATCGATCCCAAGAACAAACTGTATTCCTGGAACTAACACTCTATCACTCACTCTCACTGTTACTTCCCCAACTTTGATTTGGCACTCCAACCTGATGTTACACAAGGGAATGCTTAATTTCTGTCCCCATTCCACAGATTATCACGCTCTTGAGTATCATGTCAGGAAGAGTGAAAATACTTCTATCACTTACTATTAGAGGCTGAAGAAAAGTGAGGACTGCAGATGGTGGAGATCCGAGTTGAAAAGTGTGGGGCTGGAAAAGCACAGCAGGTCAGGCAGCATCCTAGAGGTAGGAGAGTTGACGTTTCAGGCACAAGTTCTTCATCAGGAAAGTGGAGGCAAGCGAGAGGAAAGGGGGTTAATAAATAAATAGGAGGGTGAGGGTGGATTTGGGTGGAAGGTAGCTTGGAAGGCGAAAGGTAGATGCAGGTGGGGTTGATGGTGATAAGTCGGAGAGCAAAGTGAAGTGGATAGGTGGAACCCTCAAGCTATACAGCATCAACATCGACTTCACCAAATTCCAAATCTCTCTTCCCATAACCTTATCCCAGATCCAACCATTGAATGTAGCACCGTCCTCTTGCACTGTCTTAATTGTCCATCTTCCCACCTATCCATTCCAACCTCCCCTCCGACAGATCACTGTCACTCCCACCTACAACATTCCATCGCCTTCCCACTGACCCTCCCACCAACCCAGCTCCTACCCTCCTATTTATCTTTCAGCCCCCTTGTCCCCTACCACATTCCTGACGATGGGTTTATATCTGATATGTCAATTGTCCTGCTCTTCGGATGCTGCCTGAACTGTTGTGCTTTTCCTCCGCCTCACTTCTCAATTAGTAGAGACTGAGCAGATCCCATATGTCGGAAATTGTAACCTCCCGTCCTCCCCACACCCCGCACCCCCGCTCTTTCTGAGTAAACTTTATCCACAGAGGCGAATTCTTTATGGAGATGAGGCACTGCCTCCATACACAGCCCCTGCCTAGGCTGTGCGCTCTACTGCAGCTCCTCGGCTCTACTTGGGGTCTCCTTTACCAGTTTCACTAGTGCGACTGGCTTAGCCTCTTTAACCACAGCTTTTCCCAAAGTGTCTTCCTTCAACCCCCGGCACTGTGTGTCCCAGCTTACTGCAGTGAAAACAGTTTTTCCCCGTGCCCTTCTTAAACCATCGGCCCTGGAATTTTATGTGTTCCACTCCGTTATAGTGAGAACACCTGAGGCCTTTCACCACCTTTCAATCCCCTTGGACTTCTTTTTTCACCTGTAGTAAAGTATTGCTAGTGTGCTTTACTCTATGTTTTGCAGTGTAGGATCTCCTCTTCTCCCAATTTCTATCCTCCCACAATCTAAATTTCATCGAATGCACCAATGTGTATTTACCTGCCATTTCTGCCGCGTTTCTCACTTCTTGATCTTTATTCATTCACATGAATTCTTACCATCGCTGGAACTGAGATTTTAAATACCCCTAGCAGAGTAATCTCCCTTCGGGCCTCACAGGTCTTATCCATATTTAAGGCCTGCATCCGTGTGTCAAAATGACTGTGTTTAATTCTTTCAAACTCAATAGAACTCTGACCTGGTTCCATCTCTATATTTCTGAACTTCCGTCTATATGCTTCTAGTGCCAATTCATAAGCAATCAAAATAGCCAGTTTGACATCTGCATAATCTCTTGAACACTCATCTGACAGCGCCACAAACACATCACCAGCTGTGCCCACCAGCTTAATCTGAACCAGCATTTCCCACAAGTTCACTGGACACACCATCTGCCGCGTCTATATTTCGAATGAAATAAAAAAGGTTTTGACATTTTTCTCACCGAAATATGGTAATATATTAACATAGCTGTATACATCTCAACATTCTCCATTTACCTTCATCCTGTTAATTTAAATTTCTTATCTAATTTCCAACTTCTGAATTTCAAATTCTCTCTCTTTTTTCCCCTCTATTTCTCTTTCTCTTTTTTCTCTCTCTCTTTCTGTCTCTTTCTTTATTTCCTAAGTCCAGTTGCCACATTTGCAATTTAAGTTTTTTCTCACTCGACTGCAGTTGCCTGTTTCTCTGATACACCAAAGTGCTTGACCAATTCCATTACAATTTCAGCTTTCGTTTTGTCCCTGGTTAAACCCAATTCTAATCTATTTGTTAATTTTAAAAGTATGCCCTTCCTCTGTCTTTCTAAACTTACTTGGCAAAGTGGGAATTATCTTGAAACCCCAGAACATCTTTAGTAATGTTAAAAGCCATTTCGTTTCATTTAACCAACCACAAGGAATCAAAATTAAATGCATTTTATGATCTTTTATTTGAAGATCTAGGTCACTAACTGCCAAGTGATGGAATCTGCTGAGACCTTTTGTACCCCAAATCTGTTCAAATCCCATACGACAAGCCCTCAAGCTGTTTTGATGTCGATGTCGAACCCATCTGTTAATTAAAACCACACACCCAGCAAAGCACACCTCGCCTCGTAATCTGTTAAAACATAAGTGACAGAGAAGTCCCAAATTCAAGTACTAAAATAAAACTAATAATTTATAAGTATGCAAGTTAGCTTGCTGAGCTTGAATGTTTGTTTTCATATGTTTCATTACCATGACTAGGTAACATCATCAGTTAGAATCTCCGGTGACACACTGGTAGTGTGTCCGTCCTCTCTATTTATAGGTCTTGGTTTCTAAAGTTGGGTGATGTCATTTCCAGTTCTTTACTTCAAGAGAAGGAAGATAGAATATAAATTGACGTGTACTTCTGGTTAGAATGCCTCGTCTCTAAGAACCTTCCTGCTTGTGTTTGTTTCGATTGTCCTAGGATGTATGTGTCGTCCCAGTCAAAGTGGTATCCTTCTTTGTCTGTATGTATGGAAACAAGTGATAGTGGGTCATGTCTTTTGCTGGTCAGTTGGTGTTCATGTATCCTGGTAGTACGACAACAGGACTGTTTGAAATGGAGGAAAATGGTTTTATATACACTGTTTAATCTGCGTGTGTTCAGAAAAGGAAGATTGTTCATATGTGTACAACACATTCTGAATGAACAACGGAGACACAGTGAACAAAAATAGGTGCAAATGATGTATAAAAGTTATGAAGCATTAAGACATTATTTGATCCTCATCTGAAATGATATGTTCCCTTTCTCTCAACTTTCCACATTTTCTGGGATTCCATACTCTTGTCTCTCATTCTTATCAGGATGTGTGTTATAAATCTTGCTTATGGTATCCCAACTTATTTCAGTTAATGCCCTTTCTACCGGAAATTAAATATATTGGCCTGCTGGGTTCTTTCAAAAGATAGTGTCTGTCATATTATTGGAGAGAAAAATTCTGGCATCAGACCTAGTATTTGAACATATTACTATGTTGTACATGTACTGTACAAAGGACCACAGCACATAGGAATTGCCAAAACATTGAGGGATGTACATCTACTTCTTTCGATAATTGAACAGTGTAACTACAAAGACGTGTGGGAGGAGCTGGCCAGAGTTAATTGGAAGGGGAGCCGAGCAGGGAAGACTATGGAGCAGCAAAGGCAGGAGTTTCTGGGGATGATTCGGTAGCTAATGTCAGAAATCCATCCCAAAGAAGATGAAGCAAACTGAGGGGAGGACAACGCAGCCATGAGCGATAAGGCATCAAACCAAAAGAGGAAACATACAATGTGGTGAAGATGATTGGGAATCCAGAGAATTCATTGGCTTTGAAACTACATAAGGCTGGCATCACTGACACTACAGAGCACTTTATCATGGTCAGGGAGAGAAACAGAGGGAAACACGTTCACCTCAAACACAGTAGATGGCACTACTGAAGGAAAACTGCAGATGAATTAAACAATTGAATTAAAATCAGTCAAATGCTTTTGCGGAAAGTGTCAGATTGAAAGCATGACCCGGGGAGAGACCCTCAGCAGAAAGAGAATTTAAAAATGGAAGTGTTTCCACATCAGAAACCAGAGTAGGTCACTGAGTAGAGGACCGATGGGTGAATGGGTCT
>NW_025195664.1:0-4504 GCF_004010195.1 Chiloscyllium plagiosum
ATATTTAGATAGAGAGAGGGGCAAGAGCGAGGAATGAACAGAGAGAGTCAGTGAGAGAGAGCGGCAAGAGCAAGGAAGGAATAGAGAGAGTCAGTGAGAGAGAGAGAGAGATTTAGAGATAGAGAGGGGAAAGAGTGAGAAAGGAACAGACAGATTCAGTAAGCGGGTGTAAGAGCAAGGAAGGAACAGAGAAATTGAGTGAGAGAGAGAGGGAAAGAAACACAGAGAGGTAGTGAGAAAGAAAGAGATGGACAAGAGCAAGGAAGCAGCAGATAAAGTCACTGAGGGAGAGGGCGAGAGAGATGTGGGCAAGAGCAAGGAAAGAATAGAGAGATTCAGTCAGGGATAGAGAGGAAGACAGACAGAGTCAGTGAGAGAGGGAGGCAAGAGCAAGGAAGGAACAGAGGGAGTCAGAGAGAGAGAGATTCAGTGAGAGAGGGGCAAGAGCAAAGAAGGAGCAGAGAGAAGCAGTGACAGAGAGGGAGAGAAAGATGGGGACAAGAGCAGGGAAAGAACAGAGAGCTTCAGAGAGAGATAGAGGATCAGTGTGAAAGACACACATGACAGAGAGTGGGAGCAAACGCAATAAAGGAGCAGAGAGAGTCAGTGAGGGAGAGAGAGGCAAGAGCAAGGAAGGAACAGAGACAGTCAGTGATGGAGAGCGTGTGAGAGAGACGCACACATGAGAGAGAGGGGGAGCAAACGAAAGGAAGGAACAACGTGAGTCAGTGAGGGAAGTGAGAGCGAGTCAGTGAGAGAGAGAGGGGTAAGAGCAAGGGAAGAACAGAGAGCTTCAATGTGGAAGGGGTTGACAATAGGAAGGAAGGAATATAGAGAGTCAATGAGGAAGAGAGAGTGTGTGTGAGAGAAAGACACATTGGAAAGAGAGGGAGAAAACACAAGGAAGGAATAGAGAGAGTCATTCAGCGAGATAGTCATTGAGAGAGAGGCAAGAGCCCGGGAGGAGAAAAGAGAGTCAGTATTAGAGAGACAGTGAGAGGTAGGAGCAAGAGCAAGAAAGGAACAGAGAGATTCAGTGAGAGACAAAGTCAGTAAGAGAGAGAGAGATAGACAGAGAGAGTCATTGAGCGAGGGAAAGGGCAAATGCAATGAATGAATAAAGAGAGTCATTGTGCCGGAGGGGTAAGAGCAAAGGAGGAACAGCGAGAGTCAGTGAGGGAGAGAGAGACAGCGAATTTGTGTGAGAGAGATGATGCCAGGGAGAGAGTAAGACAGTGAAAGACAGAAGGAGAATTGTCAAACAGTGAGAAATACAGATGAGAGAGAGTGACAATGCAAGACAGACAGAGCAAGAGAGAGAGAGAGAGAGAGAGACATTGAGAGAAAGACAACGGGAGACAGAGATGCAAAGAGGGAAAATAACTCTTCCTTCGTCACCTTGATGAATAACGCCTCCCAAGATTTAGTGTAGGCCCCAGTCCCTCCGAACCATCTTCACAGCATGTACACGTAACCTGTCCTGAAGGTCAAGGGAATAAAGGATCAATCAGCCACAGTCACAAAGAACGTGGCCTCACTAATGCGTCAATTTTCCTTGGCTCCCGAGAACATAGAGTCATAGAAATGTCGAGCATGGAAACAGACCCATTGGTTCAATTCGTCCAAGCTAAACAGATATCTCAAACTATACTAGGCCCATTTGCCAGCACTTGGCTCGCATCCCTTCCTGTTGATATACCCAGCCAGATGCCTTTTAATGGTTGCAATTGTACCAGCCTCCATAGCTTCCTCTGGCAGCTCATTCCATATACACACCACCATCTGCGAAAAACGTTGCCCCTTTTGTCCCTTTTAAATCTTGCCCCTTTCACCCTAAATCTTTGCCCTTTAGTTCTGGATTCCCCACCCCAAGGAAAAGTCTTTCTCTGTTTATCTTATCCATGACCCTCATGAGTAATAAAGCTCTATAAGGTCACCCCTTAGTCTCCGACGTTCCAGTGAAACCAGCCCTAGTCTTTTTAACCTCTCCCTAAAGCTCAAATCCGCCAACCCAGGCAAAATCCTTATAAATAATTTCCAAACGCTTTCATGTTTCACAACATCCTTCCGATAGGGAGGAGACAAGAACTGCATGCAATATTCCAAAAGTGGTCTAGCTAAAGTTCTGTACAGCCGCAACATGACCTCATCTGGAACTGGTCCCAGATGCTCATGAGTCTGGGCACTGGCAGCGGGTCCCAACAGAAAGTAGGGACATCATCCATGACGGAGGGGCTTTGACCTGCTGGCCTCCTTTGCCTGGAATAGTCACCCAATCTCAGGGTCACATCCTTCCGGATGGACTCGTTAAAGGCCTCTATACAACACAAAAACAAGGCAGGAGAGAGTGGGCAGTCCTGCCTGACTCCGGGGCTGATCTGGAAGCTGACAGATTCCCACCAATTGACTGAGACTGCACTAACAATGTTGGTGCAGAGCAGCGGCATCCAATTGCATATTTCCTCCCCACAGCCCATGATGGAGAGCGGGTCCCACATGAAGGTGTGTGATAGCCTGTCAAAGGCTTTCTCCTGGTCCAGGCTCATGAAGCAGCCGTCCATCCCCCTTTCCTGTGCGTAGATGATTGTATCACTGAGGAGCACGTGGCTATCTGGTCCTGCCCAGTACAGCTATGATCAGGGTGGATCACCGATCCCAAAGCAGACCAGATCCACTTGGTGATGACCTTAGACAAGATATTGTGGTCTGCATTCAATTGCCTCCAATTTCCAATTTTCCCTCCTTTTCCACTTCTCCTTGAAGATGAGGGTGATGGTCACTTTCCTCGCGGATTCCATCCTGGTACCTACCAGTAATAAATTGTTTTACACCTCCAGAAGGTCCTGGCCAATCAAGTCCCGCAGAGCCCAATATAACTGAATCAATAGCATGGCTTTGTGTGGGGGTGGCTGGGCATAATTTAATTGATTGCGTTTTTTTCTGAGGAAGTGATGAAGATGACTGATGAGGGAAAAGCCAATAATATTTTCTACATGGAGTTCAGCCTCCCTCCTGACAGGCTGTTAAAAAGGCGGAGTGATTTGGTATCGTGAGTGAGTGGCACAAAGGAACTGGGTTAATAAGAAGACAGGGGTAGAGTTGGAGGATGTTTTTTTGGAATGGAGGGTTGTGTCTAGTGGCGTTCCACAGTGGTCAGTGCTTGGACCTCTGCTGTTCGTGATCCACATAAATGATTTGTAGGAAAACATGCTTGATTATTTGATAAGTTTGCATATGATGCAAAGATTGATATTATTGCAGATGGTGAGGAATATTGTCAGACAGCGAGTGGACCCAGAGTGGACACATGGCGGTCAGCGAGGGGGTCCAGCATGGACACATGGCAGTCAGTGAGTGGACCCAGAGTGAATACATTGTGGTCAGCAAATGGCTCCAACACAGACATATGGTGGTCAGCGAGTGGACCCAGAGTGGACACATGATGGTCAATGCATGAGTCTAATACAGACTCATGGTGGTCAGTGAGTGAGCTCCACACAGGCACATAGTGGTCAGCGAGTGGCTCGTATTGAGATACATGGTGGTAAGCGAGTGAGCCCAGAGTGGACCGACGGTGGTCAGTGGGTGAGCCCAGAGTGGACTGATGGTGGTCAGTGGGTGAGCCCAGAGTGGACACATCGTGGTCAGTGAGTGGGCCCAACACCGACACATGGTGGTCAGCGAGTGGGCCCAGAGTCGACACATGGCAGTCAGTGAGTGGACCCAGAGTGAATACATTGTGGTCAGCAAGTGGGCACAACACAGACACATGACAGTCAGCGAATGGACCTAGAGTGGACACATGGTGGTCAGTGAGTAGGCACAACATAGACACATGGTGGTCAGTGCGTGGGCCCAAAGTGGACACATGGTGGTCAGTGAGTGCACCCAGAGTGGACACATGGCGGTCAACGAGTGGACCCAGAGTGGACACATGGTGGTCAATGCATGAGCTTAACACAGGCACATGGTGGTCTGCGAGTGAGCCCCACACAGACACATGGTGGTCAGTAAGTAGGCCCAACAGAGACATATGGTGGTCAGTGAATTGATCTAGAGTGGACTCATGGTGGTCAGCAGGTGAGCCCAGAGTGGACACATGGTGATCAACGAGTAAGCCCAACACAGACACATGATGGTCAGCGTGTGGGCCCAGAGGGGATACATGATGGTCAGCGAGTGGGCCCAGAGTGGATACATGATGGTCAGTGAATGGGTCCAACACAGACACATGGTCAGTGAATGGACCTAGAGTGGACACATGGTGGTCAGCGAGTGGGCCCAACACAGACACATGATGGTCAGCGAATAGGCTCAGAGTGGACACATGGTGGCCAGCTGTGGGCCCAACACAGACACATAGTGGTCAGCGAATGAGCCCAGAGTGGAGACATGGTGGTCAGCGACTAGGCCCAAAGTGGACACATGGTGGTCAGCGAGTTGGCCAAAGTGGACACATGGTGGTCAGTGGGTGGGCCCAGAGTGGACACATGGTGGTCAGTGA
>NW_025195665.1:0-2810 GCF_004010195.1 Chiloscyllium plagiosum
ACGTCAAAACACAAGGCTCTGTACGAGAAAGAAGGAGGAAGAGAAAGAATTAACACTGTTGTTGTTCGGAGTGATTTGGAGAGTGGTTATTGAGAGAGAATAGTAAATGAGGCGAACAGTGATAGAGTCCCGTGTGGTCAATGTGAGATTTGTCAGGGGCACAAATATCGCCAGGATAGGATAATAAAAATATTGAATAATTTAAAGTCCATATTGCATCCGCCATGGTAATGACTGCCAATAATTCGTAGGAAGAATCCAAACATGAGCAGATAAATTCCTGTCCGTTGTTGGAACATTCCTGTCTATCGTTTTCAGATTCAGAACCATTGGTGGAGTATTCTATGTACTGTTCTAGATTCTGATCCATTGTTTAAACATTACAGTCTAATATTTTCAGATTCTGAACCATTGTGTAACATTCCAGTCTATTGTTCTCACATTCTGTTAGACTGTTCCAGTCTTTGCTTCTCAATTTCCGATCTCTTCTCCACCTCTCTCTGGAACTGCTGATCCCCGTTAGTGCAGTCGGTGTTGCTCCTGCTCATACTTTGGGACAACCTATTGAACCCATTTCTCATTAAAAGATAAAGACCCTCCACTAAGATAATTAGATTCCATGGAGAATGACAGTATTCGTATCCACAGAATAAACAGTTTTAGTTAACACCTTCCTGACATCACTTTCCATATCACAATAAAAGGGAAAATTTAATTGATCTGTGTGGAAAAGATGAGGATTGCTGACGGATGGACCATAAATCTTTCAGTCTTTTTAATTTCTCTTCCTTTTATTTGGGAGTAGTGCCAGCAGCCTGCAGGAGTATCTCGATGTCCCACCCTGTTTATAAAAAGAGACAGGAATAAAATAACTGACCAGATCCATAAAATGACGAATGTGGATATTTCTAGGGACCCTAATGCAGGGTAACAATATTTTTTGTTCGCTGATTTTCTTTAATACGGCTCGTAGTTTTAAATGCCCTGTTAACAAGCCATTTCACAACCTTGAAACATCATTCAGAGTTTTGAGACTTTTGATCGGGAACAGGGCGAAATAATTTTAACCCCATGTGCCATTTACAGAGGGATAAGAGGAGGCCATTCAGCCCATACTAGCCATTCGCCACTTGAAGCGGTGGACAGTCGAAATGATGGCATATTTTCCCAAGGGAATCATTGGAAACATAGAGAAGTGTTACTGCAACTGTATGAGGTGTTGCTGATAGAACGCCTGGTGCACATTGTGTTGGTTTTGTTTCTCTAACTGAGAAGAGAGAGACACCCATAAGATTCAGTTTACCAGTTGCTCATAATGCCGGGTTTGCTGCATCATTTAACGCCCTGTTCTGTTACAGAGAAACTGGAGGAGTCCAGTCAACCTCTCGAGGCTATTACACCTCTCAGAAGGACGTACACCCTCTCTGTTACAGAGGGACATGGCAGATCTGATTGTGACTACCTCATTCCATTTTACAGAGAATCTCTCTACGGAGTCCCTGCTCCTTTTCTTTGGACATGTTGAGGACCCAGATGCTGTAACTCCAGGAGGGCATTCAACCTCTCATGTATGTTATCGAGGCACAGGTGGAGGGAATTCAGCCTCTCAAGCCTGTTACAGGGGACCAGGAAGAGGCCATTCATCCTCTCAAACCTGTTACAGAGGGATATGGCTAAACTGATTGTGAATACCGCATTCCATTTTACAGAGAATCGACTGCATACAGCCCCTGCTCCTTTTTTGGACATGTTGAGGACACAGATGTTATAACTACAGTCACCACTCTTACATGATGGGGCAAACCCTTTTGAAAAGTAAATCAAACACACAGAAAAGTTCACCTCGCCTCGAAATCTGTTCATGTTATAATGATAGAAAGCTGCCCCAATTTCAATATTTAAGGTAAAAAATATTGATTTTATTCTTTACCTCTAAAAGTGTACAGTAAACAACAACTATTTATAACTACAAGCATTCTTTGTCTTAAATATTTATCTATCTCCCTCTCCAGAACAATAGACTGATCCCAAAAGCACCGATTAAATTTACAACAACCCGATTTTCACAACGAGGCAGCAAAATCAATCATGCTCTATAGACCTTCCGAGCTTATCTTTGGCCTTCTGTTGAACAGAATTTTTTGAGAAAATAACAGGTAGCTTTGAGCGAGAATAACAGTTGTTCGATGGCAGAAGGTGCTCTTTTTGTGGCTATCTGCCTAAAATGCTGATGTGGTCAAAATAGTAAAATTCAAATTTGATTGGGTTTTAGTTTCTTGGGGCATAATTTAAACTGATTGGTTGATTTCGAACTGCTGTAAAATCAACGAAGTATCTCATATTACAACTCAAATGTTACATCTTCAAATTTCTCTGTTGAGCCAGCGGTCAGTCACATGACAGGTGCTTGCCAGTTTTTCATTTTGCAATCTCTCTTAACGGTACAGTACACATCATCAATTTCAAAACGTCATGACCCATCCAGAGTGGGTCACTAAATTCTCTAAACTTACTGAATGTCCACAGCAGTTTAATACATAACTTCGAGGAATTCATCCCAGCATTTCTTGTATCATTTTTCAATATCTTAATTAAAATAAATACCTCTCAAATTCAAGTAATAATCCTGGACTGAATCGCTAACCGATGAGGAGATTCCTCATCTTACTGAGCACATGATCAGCAGAGAGTGACTATCACAGTCTTTCGGTGTATAGACATAGAACAAGTTCCAAATATGTCCCTCAGCATTGCTGAAATCCCACTGTCCAACATGAAGAACGGTGCAGGTCACCGGCAGGTCAAAAAAA
>NW_025195665.1:3549-4505 GCF_004010195.1 Chiloscyllium plagiosum
GAAGAGTCTGTTTCCATGCTTTACATTTCTATGTCTCTATGACTCTATGACTGTTTTTGGTAAGCGTCAGTGGTAATTTTCACAAAGGAATTTGATGAAAGATCAGCAATCAGAATTTAAACATTGGTCAATATTGGATGAGATTTGTCCCTCCTTCCCAGTTGGCATGCTGATACATGGTACGGTCAGTTGGTTGACTGCATGGCGCATTATTCATCCACGAGATACTATGTGCTGCACCAGGCCCGACAAGACGCCTGGGTATTTCCGTCTCATCGTGTGCTGGTGGATGTTGGCGAGAGGCAATTCCAACTCCCTGTCTAGCCTTGAACCTGCGTTCTCCTCTAAATAATTAACCATTCACCTTCACTATGTGTCCCCTGGTAGCATGTCCTCCTCCTGTCTAGACACCTGCTCCCTATACCTATAACCCCTTCCTACCTCCTTTAACTACTTTAGCCTCGACACTGTCATCTTTGTTAATTCTACTATCCCGGAAACGCATCCTTATCTCTGTTTAATCCTGCTATTCCTGCATCCCCTCCCTTCGCTGTAATCTTCTCTGTGCCTACAACTTCACCATCTCTATAATGTCCTCCATCTCCTAAATCCATTCCTCTCTCATTCACCTCCTGCACTTCCTGCATACCTTTCTTTCTCTGGAATTTCCTCTTTTCCATACACCCACTCTCTATGTCTGCCAACTCCATGAATGCTCCGAGATCGGGCCTAACCTCTGATTCTGGACTGCTGGACAATTCCTTGGTTCCCTTCACTCTCCCCAGCAGTTGTGAGTATTGACGTTGGGTCGTATTAAATCAGAAAAAGACTCACTCCCGGTCTCTTGCCTCCTGAGAAACTTGAACTTCTAGAACATAAAACATAGAAAAGTACAGCACAGAACAGGCCCTTCGGCTCACAAAGTTCTGCCAAGATTTAATCCTAATGTCAAATAT
>NW_025195666.1:0-4505 GCF_004010195.1 Chiloscyllium plagiosum
TAGGTTTTGAACTGCTGAGGCATGACTTCTAATTCTTTGTTTTCGAGTCTTCTTTGGACATAAATGTCAACATTCCAATGGCCCCATGATTACATTTCTGAGCCTGTTTGTGACATTTTCATGAACTGTATGCAGCTGGATCACCCCCATCAAGTTTCTTTGAACTCCACTGTCTCTCGATTTTCACAATCAAGAATATCCTATTTTGATCCAACCTCTCACTTGCTGACACAAACTCATCTGTAGATTTTTCATTTACTTAATCTATCAAGTTTGCTTTCTGATTTTATGCTTCCACCTACCGACACTCGAGATCACTGCTGATCTGTAGAGAGGCCCCAAATTTTGAATGTGGCTTTCCTTTCATTATGAATAGCAAATAGATAGGGCAACAACATAGATTCGTGCAGGTTATCTCTAACCATATCCTTCCAATTGGAATATCTCTTATTATCTGCACAAATGTCTCTTGTTCAAATCAAATTCCTCTGCAAGCTCCACTTGTCTTTTGCATCTTATTACCCCCACCTTTAATGGATAGTAGAAAGTTGTAAATTCAGGGACATACTTTGCAGTCAAATTTAGCTTGTGTTTACCTGACGAGTTGAGTAAGGAATACCAGTAAATATTAATCTCTATCTTCACTACATGGTAACTTGATCACAAAGATTAACAATGCAAAAGATTTATTCCTCTTCAAGATTTATAAACTCTGGTAACATTGTTAGTGAGTGGTACTTATCTTTTAAAAATAACAGCCCCTGCCCAACACTTGCCTTACACTCATTGCCCCATATGCTCCTCATCCTCTACATCTGAATCTCATGGCAAGATACCTAGAACATGCAGAGGAGCAACTATTCCAAGCACTGAGATCCCACTAACTGGCACCACCACTCACCCTTGGCTAACCCATGGGAGAACTCACTTTTACAGCTACTGAAGCCGATTGATCCTGCAGTATGTCCTCATCGGAATCATCCTGCTGGCTGCGTTTCTTCCCCATATTAAAGCAGCGATGGCTCTCTGATGGCAGAAGGGAATAAAAGGATTTCTCTTCAATCTCATCTTCAGTCACTGACTCATCAAACTTAAGGGAGTACTCAGTGGCAACAGAAGCAGAGCCTGGAGAGACAATAAATGATTGACATTGTTGTTTGTTATTTTCCATTGCTCACTGAAAGATTTAGAACTTGAACATGAAGTTAAAGGCTAAGCTAGAATCCTTGGATGAGTTATCGGCTCAAGGAGCAGAGTTGGGTTACAATTATTGATTCAACACAACTGTTATGTTGAATCACACATTGTTTCAGGGGACAGGAGGAAGTTTCCTTATGCATAACCACAGATCCAAGGGGAACACAAGAAAATTGGATTGAATAGCTTAAGCATATGACTGAATAAAGGAATCTTGAAATAAATCAGTGCAAGACATGTTACTATTTGACCCACATATCCTTTGGGTATGGAAGGAGTGCTTATGTGACAATTGGTTTGGTTGATTTGAATCACCTAACTGAAGACACCATTCCCCATTTAAGTCATGAGATCAGTTGAAGGACAAAACATCATTTAGATTTGATGAAGTCTGTTTTTTTCCCACTTGTCGCACATTGAATGGGCTTCTTCCTCTCACGGGACTGCGGGCTGTAGTGTGCGGTCATGGCTTGCGATTTACTGTCCCCCGGTGCATCCTCTCAAATTTTTAGTTGATGCAGTCTTTAAATTAATGGCTCCTGGGGTACACCATATATTTATAGAAGGAGACTATAATTGTCTCATGGACCCTGGGATGGACAGGATGCCAAGGGGGCTGTTGGATACACCTCTGCAGGCGAGACAGTTAGTGGACTTGTGAGAGGAGTTGGGGCGAGTGGATGTGTGGAGGTGCCCCCACCCAAATGGGAGGGACTTTACCTTTTACTCCAACCCGCACAAGTGCCACACAAGAATTGAAATGTTCTTTGTTCTGTTGGTTTGTTTGGACTTGGTGTTAGCCTGCAGGATTGGGAACATAACTATTTCGGACCATCTGGCAGTATATTTAGATGTTAAGATCAAAGGTAGTGCAGGAGACACATGACAATGGTGCACGAATCCATTTCTGTTGAAGGATGACATCTTTGTACAGTATATCACAAGGGAGTTCAGGGTTTTTTAGGTCTTCAATCAGGCTACAGCCAGTAACCCATCAGTGCTCTGGGAGACCACCAATTTCACACCTGACAATAAGAAGGAGGCAGAGAGGACAGCAGCAGCTGATACTTGAGGCCTGGCTGAAGGCAACCAAATCGGCATATTATTTCAGACCATCTGGGGTCAAATTGCAACGGCTCATGGCTCTCCGAGCTGCTCTGGACTCAGTGCTCACACAAGTGGCAAAGAGAGGGGTCTGCTTTGCAAAGCAAAGGCTGTTTGAATATGGGGATAAGCCAGGTAGAACCCTGGCTTACCTGGCTAGGACGGAAAGTGCTCCACAGTCCATTGTGTTTATCAGGGAGAGAACTGGCAATGTCACTCGTGAACTGAGGAAAATCGATGCCAGATTTCGGGAGTCCGATGCAGAGTTATACCGGTCAGAGGGCTGTAAGGATGGAGAAATGAGAATGGAATCCTTTTTTAAAAACTTGGACCTCCCTGCTATAAACGCAGGTCAGGCCTCCCTTTTAAATGTATCTCTGACAGTACAAGAGGCGGTAAGGCAACTCCAAGGTGGTAAGTCACCTAGTCCAGACTGATTCCCATGTGGATTTTATAAGGAGTTCATAAACATGCCAGCTGAACCACTGCTGGAGCTGTTGAGTCACTCCTATGGCCAGGACTGTCTTCTGCCCTCTCTTAGAGAGGCTAATATTGCTCTTATTTTAAAGAAAGGGAAAGACCCTGAGGATTGTGCATTGTATAGACCCATCTCGTTGTTGAACGTGGATTTTAAAATTCTATCAAAGGTGTTAGCTCTGAGCCTGGAGAAGGTGCTGCCTGTTATTATAAAAGAGGAGCAGACGGGTTTTATCAAGGGCTGCAGCTCCTCCAACAACATCAGGCGGGTATTGAACATAGTGCAACTATGTCAGCAGAGAATGATTCCGGGTTTGGTGGTCTCCCTGGAGGCAGAAAAGGCTTTTGATCGGGTGGAATGGTTGTATCTCTTTGCTGTTCTAGATCGTTTTAGTGTGGGAGGGGCCTTCGCCAGGTGGGTGGCAGTGTTATATAAAGACAAGGTGGCAGTTATCACGAATGGGGTTAAATCGAGCAATGTGGGGAAGAGCAGCTGACAGGGATATTCCCCTGTTATTGCTACTGTTTACCTTTGTACTTGAAGCACTGGCGGAGGCTGTCCGAAAAGACCCTGAAACACTGGCACCGACGGTGGGATTTGGGGATCAAAAATCACTCTCTATGCAGACGATGAGAGAGAAAAAGACCTTGACTATTTACACTATCCATGCCCCTTCTTGATTGTATAAACCTCAACAAAAACGCTTCAGTCTCCAATGCTCCATGGGAAAAATGCTTCAACCTATTCAGCCTCTCCCTGTAACTCAGTCCCAGCAACATTCTTGTAAATCTTTTCTGCAACCTCCCAAGTTTAACATCCTTCCTATAGAAAGGTGATCAGAACTGTTTGCAGTATTCTAGACGGGGCCTCACCAATGTCCTGTACAGCTGCAATGTAACACTTCAACCACTACAGTCAATGTTCTGACCGATGAAGGCAAGCACGCCAAATGCCTTCTTCACCACCCTCTCTACGTGCAACTCCACTTTCAAGGAACTATGCACCTGCATCCCGAGGTCTCTTTGTGCAGCAACACACCCAGGGCCCAACCATTAACTGTATAAGTTAGCGATTGGATAGAGAATTTTAAAAATGAGATTTGATAGAGAACTTTAAAAATGAAGGTGCTTGAACTACATGGAGGGAGAAAGGTTTTCACTTGCGTAGCTGACCTGAATAGGAAGTTAACATTAATTAATCAAATCAGACATTCAAAACAAACCATTCTTCCCTGAGAAAGGTGACAACATGGAACTTGCTAGTACCAGGAATGCTTTAGTTGAAAAGCATGAATGTGTTTAAGGGGAAATTGGATAAGTACCTCGCGGAGAAACATACAGAAGGATGCACTGATGGGATGAGACAAAGTGGGAGTAGACTCGCATGGAGACTAAATAACTGCACGGGTCTGTTGGGCCAGAAGGCACTTTTCCCTGCTGTCAACTCTCTGCAAATGTACTGCTCTCCTTCACTAAAGAACCATTTAATCAACAAATAATTTGGACAAAAGGGGTCCCACTCAGGTATAAAAGAGAAATACAAGAGGCATCCCTTCATAAGGTCACACAATTAATATCCATTACTGAAATTACTTCTGCTGAGACAGCGGTTTAATCTTCACCTTCTCAGTAGCAGTGGAGTACAGAGTTTTAATCGGCGATTTGGTGGAGGTTGAGCTGGCAACATCAAGATATTTACTGAGTTCAGCTTCGGTCTTCTTCACAAA
>NW_025195667.1:0-1817 GCF_004010195.1 Chiloscyllium plagiosum
GGGCAACAGTAGACAGAGAGTAGTAATGGAAGGAAGTTTCTCAAAATGGACAACTGTTCTGTGTGGTGTTTCACAGGGACTCGTGCTGGCACCACTGTTTGTTGTGATATATTTACATGATCTGAAGGAAGGCATAGGTGGTCTGATTAGCAAATTTGCAGATGAAACTAAGATTGGTAGAGTAGCAGAAAATTGAGGGGATGTCAGAGAACACAGCTGAATGTAGATAGATTGGAGAGTTGGGTGGAGAAAGGGCAGATGTGAGGTGATGCATTTTGAAAGATCCAATTCGAGAACGAATTATACAGTAACTGGAAAAAACCCTGGGGAATATTGATGTACAGAGAGATCTGGGTATTCAGGTCCATTGTTCGCTGAAAGTGGCAGGTCGATAGAATGATCAAGAAGGTATACAGCATACTTCCTGTGGAGAACCACAATGGTTAACTCGTCACCAACAGGAAGGAATCTGTTGGAATCTCTTGCGTACAAGTATAGGCAGGCCATATTACAGTTGTATAGGACTTTGGTTCGGTCACATTCGGAATACTGTGGACAGTTCTGGTTGCCACATTACTGAAAGGATCTGGATGCTTTGGAAACAGGGCAGAGGATTTTCACCAGAATGTTGCCTAGTATGGAGAGAACGACATATAAAGAGAGGTTTGGTAGATTAGGATTATTTTGATTAGAAAGACGGAGGTTCAGGGAGGACTTGATTGAGGTATACAAAATCTTGAGAGATGTAAACAGGGTGGAGAGCAAGAAGCTTATTCCCAGAGTTGGGGACTCAGTTCCTGGGGGTCAAGAATTCAAGATGAAAGGGGAAAACTTTATTGGAGATATATTCAAAAGGTTCTTTGCGCAGAGGGTGTTGGGTGGCTGGAATGCGTTGCCAGCTGAGATAGTAGAGGCGGGGACGATAGCGTCATTTAATATGAGGAAGCAGAGGTGTACAGATCCTTAGAAAATAGGCGACAGATTTAGATAGAGGATTTGGGTAGACACAGGTTTGGAGGGCTGAAGGGCCTATTCCAGTGCTGTGATTTTCTTTGTTAATTGTAAATACTGGAAAAAAGCGTCTGTTGATACTTGAAAGGAAAATGAAATCAACATCAAATGTGGCACATCGAATGTGTGGATACGATAATTTATTGCAGAGAACGAAAGGAGATAAGGAGACTTTTAGGAATAAAAGAATGACTAGGGTAGGAATAGGTCCAGTCAAGGATAGTAGGGGGAAGTTGCGTGTGGAGGTGGAAGAGATTGGGGAGACACTGAATGAATACTTTTCTTCAGTATTTACTCAGGAACAGGGCATTGTTGTCGATGAGAATACTGAGTCACAAATAAGTAGAATGGATGGCTTTGAGGTATGTAGAGAAGAGGTGTTGGAAATCCTGGAAAAGGTGAAAATAGATAAGTCCCCTGGGCCTGATGGCATTTATCCTAGGATTCTCTGGGAAGCAAGGGAGGAGATTGCAGAGCCATTGGCCTTGATTTTTATGTCCTCTTTGTCTACAGGAGTAGTCCCAGAAGACTGGAGGATAGCAAATGTGGTCCCCTTGTTCAAAAAGGGGAGTAGGGATAACCCTAGTAACTATAGGCCGGTGAGTCTCACTTCTGTTGTGGGCAAAGTCTTAGAGAGAATTGTAAGGGATAGGATTTATGCACATCTGGATAGGAATAATGTGATCAAGGATAGTCAGCAAGGTTTTGTGAAGGGCAAGTCGTGCCTCACAAACCTTATTGAATTCTTTGAAAAGGTGACGAAGGAGGTTGATGAGGGGAAAGCGGTAGATGTGGTATAAATGGAT
>NW_025195667.1:1893-4505 GCF_004010195.1 Chiloscyllium plagiosum
GGGGAAGGTAACCATTAGAGAAACTATTGGAGAACATAGGTGGTGGTAGAAGGCTGTTTGTGTGTACGATGTACACTGTTGTGCCACAGGTGTCAGTGCTGCGTCCCTTTAAACGCCTTCCTTTAAAGGGAATCCGAATACAGACGATGAAGAATCAGCTAGACTCAAAGTGTTAGCTTGCTCTCTCTTTACGGTGCTGTCTGGCTCACTGTGATCTCTAGCATGTGTTGGGTTCAGTACAGATTCAACTTCTGCAGTGATTTGCTCCTACTAGAAGTAAAGACATTCTGCACCAGTAACACAGAGAGTTGGTGATACCGTACCTGGACTGGACCTGTACAATTTTGATGTCTTGATCTAAGTAAAATATACTGATCACATATACTGAATGGGATTTCTCCAGATTAATCTCTCAGATGGCACAATGGTCTGCTGAGGAGACTTAGTCTGAGATCAAGGCGGGAATCTGTGTTTGAAACTGGAGAACGCTGATTGATTGTTGTATGAGAAATTCACGTCTATTTACTTGGGAAAAGGCGGAGGTAGGTACAGAATTAAAGAAGATGGACTGGGAAGCTCTTGAACAGATTGATGTAAGATGTGAGCAGGGATTGATAGTTTTGGCTGGTATAAAACTGGACCAATCCCCAGGTCTAGATCAGTTACATCTCAGGCCGCTGTTGGAGACAAGGGATTAAAGGTGTTGATGCAAATGTTTAAATACAATCTGGTCACAGGTGAGGTGACCAGCCTTTATAGGAAGGGTGGTAGAGATAGAGCAGGGAACTATAGACCAGGGTGTTTCAGATCAGTGTCAGAGAAAAATCTGCAAAACATAGCTGGTGGTAGACGGCTGTTTGTGTGACTGGAGACCAGTGGTCCCTGAAGTACCACAATTATCAGCACTGTGTCCCTTATTATTTGTGGTATTTATAAATGATGTAGATGTGAATGTGGAGGGGGAATGCCAGCGTGATAAGTAAGTGTGTGTTTGACACAAATATTGGCTGGGTGTTTGGCAGTGAGGAGGAAGGTCTTATGTTACAGGAAGATACAGATGGAAAGGTCAGATGGGTGGATCAATGGCAGATAGAATAAAACACTGATAAATATGAGGTGATGCACTTTGGAGGACGGAACCAGACAGGAGAGTATACAATGAATGGCAGCACACCAGGAAGCTCAGAGGGTGCTTCTCCACACATCCCTGAATATAACAGGGAAGGATAAAAGGTTACGCAAGAAATCATTGGAAACAGTGAGCATAGCGTTTACTCATCGAGGCATAGATTACAAGAGCTATGTAGCACTTTGGTTAGTCCAAGATGGAATAAACTTTGGGGGTTGTGGGAGCTACATTACAGGAAGGATTTGATTATTCTGGAGGGAGTACCGAGATTCACCATGATGCCCCCAAGGATGGAGCATATCAGCTATGGGGAGAGGTTTCACAAGCTCCATTTGTTTACTTTGGAGCAGAGAAGGCTGAGCGGGACGTGATTCAGATGGATAAGATTACGAGGGGCATGGACAGGATGGATAGACAGCAGCTGTTCCTTTCAGTCAAAGGGCCAAGAAGAGAGGAGCACACGTTTGAAAGGAAGGATTTACGTTTTAGAGAGGGTTCATGGATTGTTCTTTCACCCAGAGAATGATGGGGTCCGGATTGCACTTACTGAGGGGGGTGGGAGTGGGGGAGAGCTATCACTGGTAACCTCACAACCATTAAAAAGTATCTGGACGAGCACTTGAAGTGTCAAACCATTCATGGCTATGGGACTGATGTAATAAAGTTGGAATAACATAGATCGTGCTGTAATTTTGATGCTACACAGGCTATGCTTCTGTGATTGTATGGCGGTGGAAGGTCAATCATTGAACATCTTAAGACAAGAAGTAATAGGTTTCGGAAGAGTGCATTGAACAAGCGTGAAACGTAAAAGCTTTTCAAAATGCAACATATCAAGATGAAATGTTGGAGAAGATAATTGTAGCTTCCTTACAGTCCAAATCCAGTGAATGAAGAACAGGAAGATGACAGACTATTAAGTAATTAATTCAGTTCTGCCTTCATGAAATAAATAAATTAAAAACTTCCAAGCAATTCTTGGTCTACTGAGAAAAAAAACAGGAAATTCAATCAAATTAGTAAATAAACAGTTTTGGAGAAAATATTTGGACTGAAATCTGATAAATCCCCATGGCCTGATAATCTTTATCTCTGATTCCTAAAGGAGGTGGCCATGGGAAATATGGATACTTTGCTTGCTGTCTTCCAAATTCCTGATGATTTTGACAGGTTTGAGAGCAGCAAATATAACCCCAATATTTCTAAAGGAGGCAGGGAGAAAGCAGGGAATTACAGTCTGCCTAGCACCAAAGAAGCAATCAGGACAATACAATATGCTTTGCCAGGGAAATTTGAGAATTAAATTAGTTTGAAAGTAATGTCAATGCCAAATTATTAAAGGTGAATCATATTTGAGAAACCGACTGGTAAATAAATTATGGTGAAGCAATAGATGCAGTGAATTGGGATTTTCAGAAACTTTTTGATGAAGTCCCAAGTCTAGTGTTGAGAAAATGCTACTCCTTTAACAAGGACGTTGCTG
>NW_025195668.1:0-4505 GCF_004010195.1 Chiloscyllium plagiosum
TTCTATGTTCTATGTTCTATGTTCTATGTCACATAGACAAAATCACAAGGGTGGTACTTTTGCCTAATCATTTCTTTGCCTTAAAAAAATCTGCTCTTCAAGCACAACCACACCAACAGCAACGCCACTATCATCAGTGGAGCTGTTTGCCGATGCGATGGTCTCGCGGTATTAATGCCCGGACCCAAGAATGAGCCAGAGTCGGATTCGAAATCCCAATCATGGCCAATAGTGGCATTGGAATTCTTTGAAAAAAAGGGGAATTCAGTATCAAATGAAACAAATAAACCATTGTCTATTGTCCGAAATTGCTACCTTGCACTCTAATATCCTTCAGGGAATGGAATCTACCATGTTCACCTGCTCCGGCTTCTGTGTGATTCCCGATGCATAGTAATGTGTTTGACTCCCATTTGCCCTGTGAAATGACCAAGCCAGCCATTAATCTGAATCACACGCTAAAAAGTCTCAAAGAAGTGAAAGCGGACAGAACTAACCACTGACCGGTCACAGCCGACGCACTGCAGTGGTCAGGAACGCAGCTCATCAACACCTTCTCAAGGATAATGGGGAAAGGCAATTAAGTTCTGGTGCAGCATCCAACGAATGAAAGACGATTATTGCATGAACTCACTTCAAACGGGGCTTTGATGTATACCCTTAATGTTCGTGATTTTCAGTAATCTGGGAACAGGAGAAAAATAAATACGATTAATCTCATCTTTTATTTCCATGTCAACTGATCATCAAAAATCCCTTTTTTTAAATCTCTGTCTTTCTCTATCTATTCAACGTACGCCTTCGCACCTTCACAACACTGTTCCCCAGATGCGTTCAGTTTTGATGTCAGGTCGGTGGACTTGAAATACCAATTCTGTTTTTCCTCTCGACCCAAGGCTTCCAAATCTGATCAGTTTCTCTCGCATTTTCTTGTTCTTTTTGCTTCTGATCTCTCGCATTATTCTTTGTTTGATTTAACCGTTAATATTTTTGTAATATAGGCTGTCTACAACGCTGTCAACAGCAGTATATGTTCACCTCACTAAATGCCCCTTACAGCGATACCATTCCTTAAGATAGTACAGAGCCAAGCACATTGTTGTGATACTGAAGTCACTCTTAATCCAGACCAGGTATTAATGTTACACTTCAAGGACATCAGTGAAATAGGAAAGCTTTTGAACAAAATGCTGAAAAGCAAGGTTGTGGTCGAAATATTTGTTGCTGAAAGTGTGCTTACAAGAGAGCTGGAACCGTAAAGTCTGAATTTTACCAAGGCATAAAATATGGTTTATATAGCAACAGCACTGACACAGAGACTGGGATTTTATGGATCTGGTAGTGGACAAGTTTTGTAATGGAGACAATACTGAGACAGAAATCAATTCAGGGCAAAAGGGGATCCCGGGATTGTGAACAACTTTTGCCGGATGTGGGATGTGCCAGTGGGGAGGTCTTAAGTATGTGGGCGATGAATGCAGGTTGTAATTAAAACTGAAAACAGCAGATTTCGTCTTTGCCAAATATATGTAATAGAAATAACCATGAAGTTCAACATGGCTTATGGGATTAATAAATGGATAGTGATACAGAGGCTTATCAGGAACAAGGAGAAAGTGAGGACTGCAGATGCTGGAGATCAGAACTGAAAATGTGTTGCTGCAAAAGCGCAGCAGGCCAGGCAGCATCCAAGGAGCAGGAGAATCGACGTTTCGGGAATGAGCCCTTCTTCAGGAATGAGGAAAGTATGCCAAGCAGGCTAGGATAAAAGGTAGGGAGGAGGGACTTGGGGGAGGGTCGTTGTAAATGCGGTAGGTGGAAGGAGGTTAAGGTGAGGGTGATAGGCCGGAGTGGGGTTGGGGGCGGAAAGATCAGGAAGAAAATTGCAGGTTAGGAAGGCGGTGCTGGGTTCGAGGGTTTGGACTGACACAAGGTGGGGGGGAGCGGAAATGAGGAAACTGGAGTTATCTGAGTTCATCCCTTGTGGTTGGAGGGTTCCTCGGCGGAAGATGAGTCGTTCTTCCTCCAGCCGTCGTGATGCTATGGCCTGGCGATGGAGGAGTCCAAGGACGTGCATGTCCTTGGTGGAGTGGGAGGGGGAGTTGAAGTGTTGAGCCGTGGGGTGGTTGGGTTGGTTGGACAGGTTATAGTCTACCAGGTTTAATTGGAAGCACTAACTTTCGGAACGCCGCTCCATCATCAAGTGGTTGTGCAGTACACAATTGTAAGACACGGAATTTATAGCAAAAGATTATAATGTGATGTACCTGAAATTATACATTGAAAAATGCCTTGATTGTTGATTCTCTCATCTGTTAGAATGACCATGATAGTTTCGCTTCTTTCTTCTGTCAATCATACTTTTTTTAAAAAAAATCTACATTCTCAGATTAACTGTAACAATTGGTGTCAGCCAGATAAGATGTTAAGATGTTGACGGTGTTTGTTTCCTGTGTTCCCTTTCTGTGCCAAAATGTTTAGGCAGATTCTAATTTTAAAAAGCGTTAACAGAGTTTTACATGGATTCATGTAGTTTTTGAGCAAAGTACAATTTCACACTGTAAACCCTTGCTATAAATTCTGTGTCTTACAATTGTGTACTGCACAACAAATTAATGAAGGAGTGGCGCTCCGAAAGTAAGTGCTTCCAATTAAACCTGTTGGACTTTAACCCGGTGTTTTGTGATTTTTAACTTTGTGAGTTCTGTTTTCATTCGGTGCATTTCCAGTTTTGCTTTAAATAATTATTCTAACAGCTTTGTCAACTGTACCGTGTGATCTTCTCATGAATGGCTAAAGATCATCACATCTTGAGTATAAACGACGCTATTTCTTAATCCAGGCACAACTCTGTTAATGAGTCCTTGAAACGTGGCTTGTGCATTCTTCGGTACAACAATTTGAATGGATACAGCTCATCTGGGGCGACAAACACAGAAACCTTTCTCGCTTTCTCTGGCCAAGTAAACTCTCTATAACCATGCAGTAAGTCCAACGGTGTGATGGAACTGGCTTTTACAAGTCTCTCCGTACAGTCCTCCAATCTTAGTATTGGATCGGTGTTTAATTTTGAATCAGTGTTAACCTTCCAATAGTCCACAGAAAATCGGTGAGTCTCATCAGGTTTGGGAACTAACACGATCGGAGGCCTGGAATCAATCTGGCTCTGTTCAATGACGTCTTCATTGAGATCAAATCCACTTCATTATGGTCCAGTGTGGCTACTGAAAGGATAAAGTCTGTATGGGCATTGTTTAATCAGAACAGCATTCCCGACTTGGGCCCTATGTTCAATAGCATTAGTTCTTCCACATTATTCATGCATATGTCCTGATCTTGCTGCAACAAACTTTTGAAATGAGTTCTTACTCCTGAGACAGGCAGCTGAGTCTCTTATCCCATTCTTCAAGGACTTCCTCATTATTTAACGAAACTTGAGGCACATCAAAATCCACGACATTTGGACGTGATTCCTCACTTGGTCGGTTAGTATCTAACACCTGTTTCGCCACTTCCCTGTCTAGATTGAAGTAAGATTTCAACATATTTACATCTCATACACAATAAAGGTTTTGTTCCATCTAGAAACTTTACCAGATAGTTTACCTGAAGCAGCTTTTTTTTTTCTATTTCAATTTGATAGGGGCCACCAAACCTGCTTTTGATGGGATCTCCTACCTTTGGTAACAGTACTAATACGTCAGCCCCACGAGAAAATGTCCGAATTTGGAGTTTCTATCTGCCAACTGCTTCATCCTATGCTGTGCCCTCTTCAGGTGCTCTTTAACTCACTCACCCCTACCCGATTTAATATTTCCCTCATCCCCTATGCATATTCCAAAAGTGACATCACTTTGGTCCCATCAATTTTTCATTAATTCGTTTTAAAGGCCCTCTCACTTCTTGTCCAAACATTAACTCAAATAAGTAAACTGATTAGATTCGTTTGGGGCATCTCTATTGGCAGACAATATGACTGGGATACCTTCATTCTAATCAATCGTGTAATCCTGATAATGCGGTCTTAACATTATCTTCATGGTCTCATACCATTTTTTCAAGGCTCCGTGCGATCCAGGATGGTACGGACTTGGATTAAAATTCTGCATGCCTATACTATCCATGACTTACTTCAAAAGCTTAGCAGTAAAATTATACACGTGGCCTGATTAATTCTCTCTGGGTAACCCACTCCAGAAAGCGACCAACTTCTCCACCACCAAGTTTTCCTTAATACTTCGTTCATGAATTGCCTCCTAAAATCTGGAAGCTATATCCATTATGGTGAGCAAGTATTGGTTCCCACTCTTACTTTTAGGGAGGGGACCTACACAGTTAACTATAACTCACGTGAAAGGTTCTCCATATGCAGGAAATGGCAAAAAACAATTGCGGGTTTTAATACCGGCTGTGGCTTAACTCCCATTTGGCAGGTATGACATATGCAGGAAAATTCAACCACATCTTTGTGCAGTCCACGCCATCGGAAAAGCTGCGAAAATCAG
>NW_025195669.1:0-2683 GCF_004010195.1 Chiloscyllium plagiosum
GATTGGAAAAGTTCATCCTAGTGTTCAATTACTGCAAGGATCTGTTTTGGGGCCACTGTTGTTTGTCATTTTTTATCAATGACCGAGATGAGAACGGAGACGGATGGGTTTGTAAATTTGTGGATTCCACTGTACTTGGTGAATTTGTGGTCAATGAGGAAGGATGCTTCAGATTACAGAGGGACACAGATAAACTTCAGAGCTGGGCGGAGAGGTGGCAAATGGATTTAATGTAGAAACGTGTGAGGTGATTCACTTTGGAAGGAATAACAGGAATTGGCTCATGGTACGATTCACACTATAAAAAGAAAATGTGGTCGAGGAGAATGTTGAGATACAGCCTACTAAACTAGATGAGATTGAGGATCTCAAGGAGGGGGTGTGAGCAATTCTGCAAAGTGAGAAAATAGATAAGTCCCCTGGGTCGGATGTGATTTAACCTAGGAATCACTTGGAAGCCAGGGAGGAGGTTGCCGAGACTTTGGCTTTGATATTTATGTTGCCGTTTTCTGCAGGAATAGTGCCAGAAGACTGGAAGATAGCAAATGATGTTCCCTTGTTCAAGAAGGGCAATAGACAGAACACTGGTAATGACAGACAGTGAGCCTTACTTTGGCTGTGGTTAAGACTTAGAAAAGTGTATGAGAGATACGATTTATAATAATCTAGAAAGGAATAAGTTGATTAGGGATAGTCAACACGTTTGTGTGAAATGTAGATCATGCCTCACAAACCTTACTGAGTTCTTCAAGAAGGTGACGAACAGGTAGATTAGGGTAAAGTGGTTGATGTGGTGTATATGGATCACAGAAAGTAATTCAATAAGGTTCCCAGCGGTAGAAAATTGTGTAAGATACAGAGGCATGGGATTGAGGATGATTTAGCAGTTTGGATCAGAAATTGGCTTGCTGAAAGAAGACAAAATGTGGTGGTCGACGGGAAATGACGATCCTGGAATTCTGTTACACATTGTGAACCGCAAATACCGGTTTTGGGTCCACTGTTCTTTGTCATTTTTATGTACAACCTGGATAATGACTTAGAAGGATGGGTTATTACATTTGCAGATGACACGAAGGTTGTTGGAGTTGTGGATAATGCTGAAGGATGTGACAGGTCACAGAGGGACCTCCTGTTCCCTGGATGCTGCCTGACCTGCTGTGCTGTTCCAGCAATAAAGTTTCAACTTTACAGGATTGTTAAAAGCTAATACACTGTACGCTTTGTTGGTAGAGGGAATGAGTTTCAGAGCCACAAGGTCGTGCTGCAGCTGGATAAAAATCTGGTGTGGCTGCACTTGGAGTATTGCGTACAGTCTGGGCACGGCATTACAGGAAGGATGTGGAAGCACTGGAAAGGCTGCAGAGGAAGTTTATCAGGATGTTGCCCGGTTTGGAGAGAAGGTCTTATGAGGAAATGCTGAGGGTCTTGACTGTTTTCTTCAGAGAAGAAGGTTGAGAGGTGACTCAATAATGACATAAACAATGATCAAATGTTAGCTCGGGTGGACAGTGAGTCTTTTTTCTTGGATGGTGATGGCTAGCGTGAGGGGACACAGCTTTAAATTGAGGCGTGATAGATATAGGACAAATGTCAGAGGTAGTTTCTTTACTCAGAGAGTAGTGGGGGCATGGGACGCACTGCCTCCAACAGTACTAGACTTGTTAATGTTTTGCGCATTTAAATGTTCATTGGATAAATATATGGATGAAAATGGAATAGTGTGGGATGGATGAGCTTCAGATTGGTTTCACATGTCAACATGACATTGAATGCTGAACGGCCTGCCCTGCACTGAAATGTGTTATGTTCTATCATAGGGAGCCAGCCCTGTTCCTGAGAGAGTGCCTCCTCATTGGGGTACCATTGGTTCCAGTTTTCCAGTTTCTGAGGATGGAAGTGTGTCCCCACTACAGCCTGTAATGGTGCAATGTGGAGAGCACAATCTGCTGGTCAGTGTGCAGCTGGTTTGATTTGGAACCAGGCACCGAATTAAGCTCTTGACCTGACCCTGTGGACAGCAGGTTGCCAGCCAAGCAAGGTCTACGCGGAGAACCAAACTGTCCTCTTTGACTATGAGTTGCATGTGTGTGGCAGCAGATTGCAGCAAAGGGAGTTCTCCACACTTGATGGAGGCTTCGGCTGTAGATTGATCCTGACTGTATCCCTGGCTGGAATGGCATTGATATTGAAGGAGGATAGTCTCCTTCTTTTGCAACCCACAGTATAGGTTGGACTTTGGTTCTGGGTTGGAATTTGCATTCACTGATCTCTGTCCCGATCCTTGTGCTGTCATCCCCATTGGTCTGATTATCAAATTGGGTTTTATGTTTTCATCTCCATTCCCCTGAGTCTGATCAAGGATTGGAGAGTGAACAGGACTGAAAGTGTAATCAAACTGAGCACACTGGAGACCCACACCAAGAACATCACTCGGCCATTCAGCCCTGTTAGACTGTCCCTGCTCAAAAGCGTTCCAACTCAACTTTGTCTATGTTCCTCTTCTCTTTTATGAATTGGATCAATTGCCTGTAATAACACAAACCTGTTATACTCACATTCCCAGCTTTATGGGATAGAGGACTGTAACATTACAGCCCTGTGGAATTATGCAATACTTTGTAACAGTGACTAATCCCTGACCTGTGATCTATTGCCCCCTATTAGTGTTCCCTCCAACTCT
>NW_025195669.1:2752-4506 GCF_004010195.1 Chiloscyllium plagiosum
TTCTTGTGCGTACCAAGTAGTGCTGTTGTTCCCATTGAGTTTCGTTAATTGAGGTGAGAATCTTTACTGGATTGTCAATATGATCCCCAGCTGATTCTGCTGTCTGACCCTGTCCTAAAATGGCTGTCCTGTCTCCCCCCAGGAAAGCCAATGTGAGCAGTAACCCCATCAAGCCCACCTGGATCCTATTCAGCTCCATCTTTTTTGGAGTCGGCCGTCTGTCATTCTCCCTGTGTCTAATGAATGAGATGTGATGGGTGGCTGAGGAGGGATCTCCTCGTGTCACACACAGAGAGTTACACCCACTGTCCCAACCTTTGTCGTCCTTTACTTCATATGACTGGCTTACAGAGCACAGCCGACTCCCTGGGAGACCTCATTCACGTTGAGGCGTATGCTAAAATGGCCAACCAGGCGCCCCTGAAGCTGTACATTGATCACGGTGTATTTACACTGAGCCCAGACAAGAACTCCAGCCCGAGATACAGCATCATTGACTACAATGGGGAAGGAGCTCTCCGCTTTCTCCAGTTGCTCCCATCTCAATGGCTTCACTCCATTCATTTCATGCCCTTTGTCCATCTACAGTTACCTCTTGGACAGTAAAGCTGAGGACTCATTTTCCACCTTTGTGTGGCTGGGAGCTAGTTTGACCTGGATGTCTTCTATTTCTATGGAGATGAACGCTCCTTGGTAAGAGGAGACTGCTGATTGGGTTCTCCACATTGTGAGCAAGTCAAAAAATACTGCGTTGTTCTGAATGTTTCCCTCAGATTTTCATCTCCAGTCACCTGAACGTTGCTGCAATGGATCAGCGAGATTCCAGGAACAAGGCGTGTACTCTGCAGAAGCTTCAGAATATGTAATTTTCCTCTCTCTGTCCCTCAGGAGTTTGTTGTTGGGAGAGGTGATGCACCATGTGGTGATGGGCTATTTCTCTTGTTTGGCTGGCCACCATTGGATGCATCCAAGTTTTGTGCCTGTTGCCATGTGGGGAACTGTGGTAGCACAAGAGAGATCATGTTTCCCTGCAGAAGGAGAGATTTTGGCCCTGAAGCTTGTAGGACACTGACCCTCTCGATGTTGGAGCTACCCTCCCCCTCCAACCCCACACACTCCACCCTCCCTGACTGGGATGTGGGATCTTGCAGAGAGTGAAGCTGGATTTAAGTGGAAAGGTGAAACCTCACTTGGCCTTCTGATACTTCTGGAATCTGGGCTGACCAACCTGGCAACTGAGCCCCTGTCTGAGGTTGATGGAAAGATACAGGAGAGGTTTCCAGTTGGGGTGCTGCCTGCCTGCTAGTTTCCTTGTCTGCCCCTGTTTTCCCTCAGTAACAATTGGTTTCTCTTTGTTCTGTCGGTGTGGAGTCAGAGCTAGTTGTGATGGTGGCCCTGTCTGTGACAGCTGTCTGTCTGATCTCTGCTTCATTTCTGGCCTTGTTCCTGCACAGGAAACACAAGCACGCTCTGTCCAACTCGTGATCCAATCCTCAATAACACTTTGATTCTGGATCATGTTGTCTCTGAGATGGCTTTTGTGTCTGCCTATTCCGTGTCTATGTTTGTTGAGATTGAAGCCTATCCAAGTCCAGAACCCTACTTCCTGAGTGACTGTTACTGACATTGAAAGAATTGCTGGGATTTTCTGGGTTGTTTAAATTGATCTCCTTGTCCACCCGGTCTGGGGCGGGGGGAGGAGTGGTGGGCTGTCTACCTGTAGTTCCACAACCTGAGCGAACGGGTGAGAATCT
>NW_025195670.1:0-4506 GCF_004010195.1 Chiloscyllium plagiosum
CCGTTCAGTATTCTGAAAGCTTCAATCAGATTCTTCCCTTGTCCTTCTAAACTCCATCAAATATAGTCGCAGAGTCCTCAAACATTCCTCATTTGTTCAGACTGTCATTCCTGGGATCATTCTCATGCACCTCCTCTGGACCCGTTCCAGAGCCAGTACATCCTTCCTGAGGTACGGGACCCAAAATTGCTCACAATACCCGAAATATGGTCTGACAAGAGCTTTACAGAGCCTCAGAAGTCCATCCCCTTTTTTATATTCGAGCCCTCTCGACAGGAGTGACAACATTGTGTTTGCTTTCCCAACTACTGACTCAATCTGAACCTTTACCTGAACAGAAAACTGGACTAGGACTCCCAAGTCCCTCTGCACTTCTGATTTCTCAATTTCCTCCCCATTTAGTAAATAGCCCATGTCTCTGTTCTTCTGACCAAAGTGCATGACCTTGCACTTATCCACATTGTACTCCCATCTTCCATTTCTTTACCCACTCTCCTAACCTGTCCAAATCTTCCTGCAGCCTCCCCACCTCCTCAATGCTACCTGTCCCTCTACCTATCTTTACATTGTCTGCAGACCTAGCCAGAATGCTGTCAGTTCCTCCATCCAGATCATTAATGTTTAAAGGGAAACGTTGTGGTCCCAACACTGACCCTTGTGCAACATCACTTGTCACCAGGTTCAATCCTGAGATGGCCCCTTTTATCCCCACTATATTCTTCCTGCCAGACAGCCAAGATTCTATCCATGCTAGTACCTGGATTCTAACACCATGCCCCTTATCTTTCTCAGCAGTCTGCTGTGCAGCACCTGGTCAAAGGCCTTCTGGAAGTCCAGATGGATAACTTCCATTGGCTCTCATTGGTCTAATCAGCTCATTATTTCCACAAAGAGTTTGAACAGATTTGTCAGACATGACCTTCTCCTGATGTAACCATGCTGACTTTGCCCTATTTTGTCATGCACTTCCAAGTATTCAGAAAGCTCACCCTTCCTAATGGACTCTAAAATCTAACCATCAACTGAGGTCAGGCTAATTGGCCTAGAGTATCCTCTCTTTTACCTTGCTTTATTCTTAAACTGGGGGTTACATGACAGTGATTTTCCAAAGCCCTGTGACAGTTCCTGACTCCGGTGATACCTGATAGATCACCGTGAAAGCCTTCACTTTCTCTTCAGCACTCTCCTTCAGGGTGGAGCCTGTCACGTCCAGGGGATTTATCCATCATCAGAACTTCCAGATTTTCTAGCAACTTCTCATTAGTGATGGTCACCCCACTCATCTCTGTCAACCATCCCCTCCCCACCTGAAATTTTGGGATTTTACTCATGTCTTCCATTGCAAAACTGATACAACGTACTTTTTCAATTCCTCAGCTATTTCTTTGTTCCCCATGGATTTGGATCAGCACAGGCTTAGAGGGCGGAAGGGCCTGTTCCTGCGCTGTCAAGTTTCTTTGTTCTGTGTACAACTTCTCCTGCATCATTTTCCAGCAGCACGATGGGCATTTTCTCCTCTCTGTTGCCCTTTGTATATTGAAGGAAACCCCTGCAATCTTTTCTAATATTACTGGCTCGCTCACCCTCATATTTAATCTTCTCTCTCCTTACATCTTGCTTTGCCGCCCATTGTAAGCTTCCCAATCCTCTGGTTTCCCACTGCCCTTGCCCACATTATGTGCTTTCTCTTTTGCTTTTATACTACCCCTGCCTTCCCTAGTCAGCCATCGCTGCCTCATCCTCCCTGTCCCACGCTTCATTTCTCTCGGGATTAATCTCCTCTGTGTCTCCTGAATTACTCCCAGAATCCCCTGCCATTACTGTTCCACTGTCTTTGCTGCTCGGCTCCTCTCCCAGTCAATTCTCCCCAGCTCCTCCCTCATGCCTCTGTAGTTACCTTTATTCAGCTGTAATACCGTTACCTCTGATTCTATCTACTCCCTCTCACATTACAGTGTAAATTCAATCAGATTATGGTCGCTGCCTCCTAAGGTTTCCTTCACCTTAAGCTCCCTTTTCAAATTTGCCTCATTGTACAACACTAAATCCAGTATTGCCTGTTCCCTTGTGGGCTCCACCACAAGCTGCTCCAAAATGCCAGCTTGGAGACATTTCACAAATCACTTTCCTTGCAATCCCTGACCAATCTGATTTTCCCAGTCCATCTGCATATTGAAATCCCCTGTGATCACTGTAAACTTGCGGCTTACTTGTAAAATAGAAGGCTGGCTGCGAGAGTAAATATACTCGGCATTCGGAAGCCTGTGGTGATGCTTTGTAACGCGCGCAGAAGGAGGTCATGTGATGCTCCGTTTCGCACCCGAAGGCGTGCGAGGAGGTCACGTGATGCTCCATTTCGCGGGCAAAAGAAGGTCACGTGGGGTCGGACATCCGGGAATGCGAAGAGGCGGAGAATGGAGTCAGATCAACACCCAATCAGAAGATAATCCTACCTCAGTGATTGCATGACGTTTTTTATTGTTTAAAAGACTGGATCAGGGACAGGCATAGGTCTTACTTTTTTGAACTGACACACTTTGTAGTTTGTCAGGTACAGAAAGGTCTAGACCCAGAGCTCTGTGTACTTTGTCCACTTACTGTTTAAAATAAATTAAGAGTGTGAGACTGAATATCTTCTCCTATTGCTTCATTTGAAGAACACGCAGGACTGGGCTCACACATAGAAGAAAGTGAGTTGGTAGATTGAGCCAAAGTCCTACATGACACACCCACCTGTATTGACATGCGAGGGAAGGGGGAGTCTGGAAACACTGGTCACATCTGAAGAAATATCCAGACACTGGTTGATCATCCTTACCCTCTGCTTTCTTTTCAGACTGACTCCTCTCGAGACCTGCTGAAGATGTGTGTATGTGCGGAGTTGTTGTGAACGGTCCGAGAGCGTGGGCTGTTGTGTGTGGGCGGTACAGCCTTTGGCCCATTGTATAGCTCCGCGCAGGAAGCTCCGGGATGGTCCTGTTTATTGTTGCCTTCGCCCTTTGCCTGGTAGCCACTGGGGGGCAGCACCAAATGGATTGTGCAACCCTCGGTCCTGTTCACCGGAGTAGGCGCGGGGTTCCATGTTAATACAGACCTAACCATGTTCTATCAGCACACACAGCAAAATAACATCTCGAAATGCTGGGTGTGTACTCGAATCCCTGCACACTCTATTGGGGGGATTCCCCTGAGTCCCATTCCGTTTAATAAATCCAAAACGGTGGAATGGTGATTGGACCCGAACAGATCCTCACATGTATCCATTTGGGGGATGGGCGGGGGTTAGGTCTGACAGAGAATCTCTCGGGTCATTCATGCAAGGCCCTGACCAGACCATTTCTGCTGCCAATGATGAGGTCACCTGGGAGACCACGGGTTATAGCATGCAAAACTATCAAGGTTGGTTCCAGCCTCACTACATCCTTTAACATACACCCGTCTGGCTCTGACCCTCACAAACACCGCGGGTGAAGGAAGGCCCACGGGGGCGATTTGTTTTAAATGTAATCGCACATCAGGGTGGAATGCCGGAACCAGCAACTCTCCATATTGGTCTGGATCTTGCTCCCTTGCCTCTGTGCTACCTTTTGTTCACCATTACAGTTCCCACCGCGTTCATCTCAAACTGCATCCACCTCAATCCAAATGGTCCATCACTGGGACCGAGCGATTCCGTATGTTCACCTTCCCCGCCGATGGGAGTGCTAAGGCTGCTAGGGAACTCATCAATATGGCCTCCACCTTGGAAAGGCTGGCTAATGAGACTGCCGATGGCTTTGCAGCGGTAACCACGGCCATCTCCGAGGTGTCGGCTGAGGTCATTGCCACCCGTACTGTTGTGTTGTCGAACCGTTTGGCCCTTGACTATTTGCGAGTGGCACAAGGTGGCCCCTGTGCTGTTATTGGGGCCTGGTGCGGCACATACATTCCGAATACCTCAGACAATATAACTGACCAATTGGATCACACCCGCCTGGAGGCTGATAATATCCAGCAGGAAGGGAAACAGGTTCATGATTATAATCCTACCCCAATGATTATTACTGGATGGTGTTGGTCTGTTCATCATGCTCCTGCATGTCTCAGACCACAAGGGGGGATCTGAAAACAGGAACGAACTAAACAAGAAATACTTACAGAACACAATGGCGATCTCTGCGTGTGCATGGACAGAACACAAGAAACCACCTTTTGCGGTCTTTTGTTGTCCGCGCCATCCAGACTATAAAAACTGCTGTACCTGATGTTCAAGGAGGGACGGTCTGGTCAAGTTCCACGGTTAGGGGCACAATCACGCTGCCCCTCCCAATAGGTTTTGATTTAATACATTTGATTTACTTACTTCTAAATGCGAATTTTATTAATTTTGGTACAACACTACCCAATCAATTAACACCCTTGTAAAATGTTCCCCAAATGCGGGAATTGATATTAAAGTTGCTGGCTTTATCACTGCCTGAAAGTTTCCAATTTCTGACGCATATGAAATGTCCTCCAAAATTCGAC
>NW_025195671.1:0-4506 GCF_004010195.1 Chiloscyllium plagiosum
CTGTTCCAGGGGCTCACTGCCCACACTGTTCCACGGCCCACTGCCCACACTGTTCCAGGGCCTCAGTGTCCACACTGTTTCAGGGGCTCACTGCACACACTGTTCCAGGGGTACACTGTACTCACTGTTCTAGGGGCTTTCTGCTCACACTATTCCAGGGGCTCACTGCTCACACTGTTCCAGGGACACACTGCTCACACTGTTCCAGGGCTCACTGCACACACTCTTCCAGGGCTCACTGCTCACATTGTTCCAGGGACACACTGCTCGCACTGTTCCAGGGACACACTGCTCACACTGTTCCAGGGGCTCACTGCTCACACTGTTCAAGGGGCTCACTGCACACACTGTTCCAGGGGTTCATTGCTCACGCTGTTCCAGGGACACACTGCACACACTGTTCCAGGGCTCACTGTACACTCTGTTTGCAGGGCTCACTGCTCACATTGCTCCAGGGACACACTGCTCACAATGTTCCAGGGACTCACAGCTCACACTGTTCAAGGGGCTCACTGCTCGCACTGTTCCTGGGGCTCTCTGCTCACACTGTCCATGTGCTCCCTGCTCACACTGTTCCAGGGACTCACTGCTCACACTGTTCCAGTGACTCACTGCTCATACTGTTCCAGGGGCTCGCTGCTCACACTGTTCCAGGTGCTCACTGCTCTCACTGTTCCAGTGACTCACTGCTCAAACTGTTCCCGGGGCTCACTGCTCACACTGTTCCAGGGCCTCACTGCTCACACTGTTCCAGCAGATCACTGCCCACACTGTTCCAGGGCCTCACTGTCCACACTCTTCCAGGGACACACTGCTCACACTGTTCCAGGGGGTCACTGCATACACTGTTCCAGGGACCACTGCCCACACTGCTCCAGGGGCTCACAGCACACACTGTTCCAGAGGCTCACTGCTCACACTGTTCCAGGTGCTCCCTGCTCACACTCTTCCAGGGACTCACTGCTCACACTGTTCTAGGGGCTCACTGCTCACACTGTTTCAGGGCCCACTGCTCACACTGTTCCTGGGCTCAATACTCACACTGCTCCGGGGACTCACTGCTCACAATGTTCCAGGGGCTCACTGCTCACACTGTTCCAGGGCCCACTACTCACACTGTTCCGGGGACTCACTGCTCACACGTTTCTAGGGCTCTCTGATCACACAGTTCCAGCAGCTCACATTTCACTCTGTTCCACCGACACACAGCTCACACTGTTCCAGGGCTCACTGCTCACAGTGTTCTAGGGCTCTCTGCTCACACTGTTCCAGGGACACACTGCTCACACTGATCCAGGGCTCTCTGCTCACACAGTTCCAGGGGCTCATTGCTCACACTGTTTCAGGGGCTCATTGGTCACACTGTTCCAGGGGCTCACAGCTCACACTGTTCCAGGGGCTCACTGCTCACGCTGATCCAGGGGCTCACTGCTCACACTGTTCCGGGGACTCACTGCTCACACTGTTCTAGGGGCTCACTGCTCACACTGTTCCAGGGATCTCTGCTCACTCTGTTCCAGGGACTCACCGCTCACACTGTTCTAGGGGCTCACAGCTCACACTGTTTCAGGGCCCACTGCTCACACTGTTCCTGGGCTCTCTGATCACACAGTTCCAGCAGCTCACTGTTCACTCTGTTCCACCGACACACAGCTCACACTGTTCCAGGGCTCACTGCTCACAGTGTTCTAGGGCTCACTGCTATCACTGTTCCAGGGACAAACTGCTCACACTGTTCCAGGGGCTCACTGCTCACACTGTTCCAGGGACTCACCGCTCACACTTTTCTAGGGGCTCACTGCTCACACTGATCCTGGGCTCAATACTCACACTGCTCCGGGGACTCACTGCTCACAATGTTCGAGGGGCTCACTGCTCACAATGTTCTGGGGACTCACTGCTCACACTGTTCCTGGGGCTCACTGCTCAAACTGTTCCAGGGACTCACCACTCACACTGTTCCAGAGGCTCACTGCTCACACTGTTCCAGGGACTCAGGGCTCACACTGTTCTAGGGGCTCACTGCTCACACTGTTCCAGGGCTCTCTGCTCACACTGTTTCATGGATTCACCGCTCACACTGTTCTAGGGGTTCACTGCTCACACTGTTCTAGGGGTTCACTGCTCGCAGTGTTCCTGGGCTCACTACTCACACTGTTCCAGGGACTCACTGCTCACACTGTTCAAGGGGGTCACTGCACACACTGTTCCAGGGACCACTGCCCACACTGCTCCAGGGGCTCACTGCACACACTGTTCCAGAGGCTCACTGCTCACACTGTGCCAGGTGCTCCCTGCTCACACTGTTCCAGGGACTCACTGCTCACACTGTTCCAGGGCTCTCTGCTCACACTGTTCCAGGGACTCACCGCTCACACTGTTCTAGGGGTTCACTGCTCACACTGTTCCAGGGCTCACTGCTCACAGTGTTCCTGGGCTCACTACTCACACTGTTCCGGGGACTCACTGCTCACACTGTTCCAGGGGCTCACTGCTCACACTGTTCCAGGGGATCACTGCTCACACTGTTCCAGCACCCACTGCTCACATTGTTCCAGGGGCTCATTGCTCACACTGTTCCAGGGACACACTGCACACACTCTTCCAGGTGCTCACTGCTCACACTGTTCCAGGGTTCAGTGCTCACACTGTTCCAGGGCACACTGCTCACACTGTTCCAGGGGCTCACTGCCCACACTGTTCCAGGACCCACTGCTCACACTGTTCCAGGTGCTCACTGCCCACACTGTTCCAGGACCCACTGCTCACACTGTTCCAGGGCTCTCTGCTCACACTGTTCCAGGGACTCACCGCTCACACTGTTCTGTGGGCTCACTGTTCACACTGTTTCAGGGCCAACTGCTCACACTGTTCCTGGGCTCACTACTCACACTGTTACGGGGACTCACTGCTCACACTGTTCCAGGGTCTCACTGCTCACAATGTTCCGTGGAATCACTGCTCACACTGTTCCAGTGGCTCACTGCTCACACTGTTCCAGAGGCTCACTGCTCACACTGTTCCAGGTGCTCCCTGCTCACACTGTTTCAGGGGCTCACTGCTCACGCTGATCCAGGGGCTCAATGCTCACACTGTTCCGGGGACTCACAGCTCGCGCTGTTCCAGGGGCTCACTGCTCACACTATTCCAGGGCCCATTGCCCACACTGTTCCAGGGGCTCACTGCCCACACTGTTCCAGGACCCACTGCTCACACTGTTCCAGGGCTCTCTGCTCACACTGTTCCAGGGACTCACCGCTCACACTGTTCTGTTGGCTCACTGCTCACACTGTTTCAGGGCCCACTGCTCACACTGTTCCTGGGCTCACTACTCACACTGTTACGGGGACTCACTGCTCACAATGTTCCAGGGTCTCACTGCTCACAATGTTCCGTGGAATCACTGCTCACTCTGTTCCAGGGGCTCACTGCTCACACTGTTCCAGGGCCCACTGCTCACACTGTTCCAGGGCTCACGACTCACACTGTTCCGGGGACTCACCACTCACACTGTTCTAGGGGCTCACTGCTCATACTGTTCCAGGGCCCACTACTCACACTGTTCCGGTGACTCACTGCTCACTCTGTTCCACCGACACACAGCTCACACTGTTCCAGGGCTCACTGCTCACAGTGTTTTAAGGCTCTCTGCTCACACTGTTCCAGGGGCTCACTGCTCACACTGTTCCAGGGACACATTGCTCACACTGTTCCAGGGCCCACTACTCACACTGTTCCGGTGACTCACTGCTCACTCTGTTCCACCGACACACAGCTCACACTGTTCCAGGGCTCACTGCTCACAGTGTTTTAAGGCTCTCTGCTCACACTGTTCCAGGGACTCACTGCTCACACAGTTCCAGGGGCTCATTGCTCACACTGTTTCAGGGGCTCATTGCTCACACTGTTCCAGCGGCTCACTGCTCACACTGTTCCAGGGGCTCACTGCTCACGCTGATCCAGGGGCTCACTGCTCACACTGTTCCGGGGACTCACAGCTCACGCTGTTCCAGGGGCTCACTGCTCACACTGTTCCAGGGCTCTCTGCTTACACTATTCCAGGGCCCATTGCCCACACAGTTCCAGGGCTCTCTGCTCACACTATTCCAGGGGCTCACTGCTCATGCTGTTCCAGAGCCCCCTGCTCACACTGTTCCAGAGGGTCTCTGCTCACAATGTTCCAGGGGCTACTGCTCACACTGTTCCAGGGGCTCACTGCTCACACTGTTCCAGGGGCTCACTGCTCACGCTGTTCCAAGGGGCTCACTGCTCACACTGTTCCAGAGGTTCACTGCTCACACTGTTCTAGGGGCTCACTGCTCACACTGTTCTTGGGGCTCTCTGCTCACACTGTTCCTGGGGCTCACTGCTCACACTGTTCTAGGGACTCACTGCTCACACTGTTCCAGGGGCTCACTGCTCACACTGTTCTTCGGGCTCTCTGCTCACACTGTTCCTGGGGCTCACTGCTCGCACTGTTCCAGGGACACACTGCTCACACTGTCC
>NW_025195672.1:0-4506 GCF_004010195.1 Chiloscyllium plagiosum
ATTAATCTGTAGTGCTTTGAAGAATAAGAGGTAATTGCATTGAACCTTAAGGTGATGTACAGTCACTCATTATATTCCAAACAGGACTGATATGGTGATAAATTCCATGTTTTTTTTACTTGGTTTACATGATTCCCGATGATTTAAAAGACTCTGAGAACGTTCCTCTCACTCCACGCCACTCCCCATTTCGATTGAGAGAGAGCGAACCAGTCTTTAACTAAACTCTTCCAACATTAATACAGTGCATTTGGTGTGTGATCATACATAGAACTTCACGTTATCCACCATTCTGACAGGAGCCACAATACCTTCATTTTATTCCCACCAGCTCCTGACCCCCACGGAGAACATGGATCTGTCTTCTTGGAGATGGAAGATGCCTCCTTGAGGCTTGGCACAAAACATTTGGCTTCCTTCCTCACTGCCGGCAGACACGTTAAGGTATCATTTGTTCCACAGGCAATGGAGCCACGAGGAACATTGTGAGCAGTCTATGAGTGCAGTCTCTGCTCCATTCGTTTTCCAGGTTGGAGCATCAATGACACCCTCCTATTCCTGTGTAAGTGTCTCGAGGGGTGAATGGTCTCCTCCTGGTTCCATAGAACAGGTTTAGGGGTCTTACTGGACTCTGCCTGTTCCTGTTTAACAGCTCAATGTACTGACCAGACGCCTCCTCTTCCTGTGGAACAGGCAGTAGGATTGAATGGGCTGTCCCTCTTCTTGTTCAGTCATTTCGATGGTCTGGATGATTTCCACATATCCATGTAACCAGCTTGAGATGCTCAATGAGCTCCTCTTTTAACTGTGGAAATGTGCATTGTCTGGCAGCACTGTTACATGAATGTTACCGTCACTTTAACAGCACAAACGTCAATGTTGTTTGGGTCTTGCTGAATATAGACACCGACCGGTTCAGGAGCTGAGTGAGGACAAAATGTTCTGAATATTGCGTGATCTTCAGTGATCACCCTGCTTCTGATCTTGAGATAGATGGGGGGCGCCGGGAATGGGGGCACATAGACGTTGACAAAGGACCTGAAGATGTTTGTGCTGAGGAAGTTAATCTGAGGGTCTCCTGAAGAGATGTCCCGGGACTGAGAGGATTGTCGGCCACCGACCACAAACATCTTCCTTTGTGCTTTGAAAGACCCCAACCAGAGGGGAGGTGAGACCTGATTCTCATTAAGCTCAGATAAGTAGGTGGTCCCGATGACATCCTCAATCAACTACTGCCTTGCTATCAAGGCCATTCACTCTTTCCTGAGCCCCTGTGATCACCTCTTGTTCATATCAATAGGTGACGGTATATGTGTAGAGAGTGTTTTCCTCTCACAGAGGGTAATCAATGTCAGGAATTCTCTGGATTAGAGAATTAGGAGAGCTACATCACTGAAAGTATTTAAAGAGGTGGTACATGAATCTTTGACCTGCAGAGAGCTGAGGAGTGTGAAGAACTGGGCATTAAGGAGGAGTTAGTGCTAACAGTAGATCAGCCACGATCGTAGACAATGGCTTGACCGTCCGAATTACCTATTCCTGTTCCTTATGTTTTCATTTTCTGTAATTTCAAAGTAAACAGTTGTAATTTTCCTGGATGTACTGTTATCGCATGTTGTAATCAGAGAGAGCAAAGCACATTTGAGTCATCTCTGAGTGAGGCTCTACCATGCACTATGATCTGATTAAGGTCTCAGCAGCACTTTTCTGTCAGTTTACCATTTCCCTACATTCATTTGTCTTTCAAATGTCTTACATAGACAATTTTGAACAAATGGAAATATCCAGGCATCACAATCTTCTGTGGAAGGGAATTCACACCTTAACAACCCTTTGAGAATCTCTTGTTCGTGGTCTGACCAATGTTGGAGGGTCACTGATGTCTTCTCCCACTCCTCTATTGGCAAAAGCAAATTTTATATGATACCAGTTGAGTGCTGTGTCCAATGATATAGGTATCGGACTGGGTAATGTTTCTTGAAAAATCTGAGACACAGTAAGTTGAACTGTGAACAAATGGTAAAATGATAAAGTGTCCCAAATGTTTTTCTGACTTTGAACTTATTCAGCTCACACAAATGTCTGGGAATGCAGATTTCTTCCTGGAACAGTTGGATTTGGCTGAATTCCCTTTGCTTCGAGCTGTACAGAGATTCTTATGAATCCTCCACGAATGGTAAAGATAACTCAGGATTATTCTGCTCTCACGCCTTGTTTTCAGGCAGAACAAAGTAAGAGAGAGAGAGACCAATTGGCTGCTGCTTCTGAAGCAAGTAATATTTTTCTCCGTTTCTGTGTGGAAAAATGCAAGAATGTTAACTGAACACGAAACTGGACCATGTGCACTCTCCATATACATTCTCTAGAACGGATGATAATAGACTGTATGCTGTATGCAGCATCATTGCTGTTGTTGTGCACAGTGCCTTTCATTAGCAAAAGAAAATAATGTGCCCATTTTATGATTTGATAAAATGCTTATATGATTCTGCGTATTTTTTTAAAAATGGGTTGATATCTTCATAATATTTGTGTTGATACCAATGTATCTCATTCAAAAAATTATTATCTAGCTTTAGTCTTCTTAACAAGAGAAAATATGTAGCCAGCTGAAAGACTTCTCTGAAAATCGTGGTTCAGTAAGATTTCTCATCTAAGATCTAAACAGATAATCCCCGATAACAAAAGGCCTTCTTTTCAGGAATGAGTAAAGGGAAGCATCTTTCAAAATCTTTGAAAGGAATTGTATCCGTTTTTTTTTTAGTTTAGAGGATCAGAACTGCACCCAGAGTATCTGATGTGGTCTCAGAAATGCCCTGAACAGATGCAGTGAAATATTCCTAATTAAACCCAATACCCTTTGCCACAAACAGCATCATTCCACTTACCTTCCGAATCACTTGCTGCATCTGCAGACAGACTTCATATATTCATGTACCAACAATATGAAAAACATCTGCATCACAGAGTTCTGCAATCTCTCTCCATTTAAATTGTTCCCGACTGCAATTGACAACGCACGTTATATTATTTCTGCTGAAGGTATGCTCACTACCCTTCCCTGTCTACATCATAATACAGATTCACTACCTCCATTTGAAGATATATTGAATGATAATTTTGGTGTACAAGGTAATTCAGCTTTGATCCATTCGGTCCCTTCATCCAAATATTTTACATAGATTCTTGATCATTGATGACTCCACAGAGATCTCTGAGGCAAAACTAGTTTCGGTTTTGTTAAAATAAATCATATATCTCAACTGTATACTCCCTGTTAGTGACAGAGTCCTTTTTCCTGTGCAGCAGTTCGTGCGGGTTGAATGGCCTCCTCCTGGGCTGTGTAATGTACTCAACGAGCTGAATTACCTCATTCTATATTCCTGTGTAATTCCTTAGAGGGGCAGAATGGTCTCCTCCCGTCTCATTGTAACGATCCAGTCTGGCTGAATGGGATGGTCCTCTACCCTGTAATAGCATTGAGGGGTGGATTGAGGGAACAACACATGGTTTAGGGACGGCAGTATATCTGTAACAGCATCGAGGGTGGATTGAGGGAACAACATATAGGGTAGGGACAGCAGTATTTCTCTGTAACAGACTCGAGGGAGGATTGAGAGAACAACACATGGTGTAGGGGCAGCAGTATATTTCTGTAACAGCCTCGAGGGGTGGATTGAGGGCACAACACATGGGGTAGATACAGCAGTATATCTCTGTAACAGCCTCGAGGGTTGGATTGAGGGCACAACACATGGGATAGGGACATCAGTGTATTCCTGTAACGGCCGGGAGCATGGGTTGAGGGAACAATACATGGGATAGGAGCAGCAGTTGGTCATTTGGCTGATCCGAGTGTTTCTGACCATCCATCTCCTGTCTGTTCCCAATAAACATTGACTTTCCTGTCCGGCAAAGATCAGTCAACGTCAACCTAGAATACCTTCATTAACCGAGTCTTCACTGCTCCCTGAGGTTGAGGACACCACAGACAGCACAACATTAAAGGGAAAGGGACATTCCTTCTTTCATTGTGCGACCCATATTTATTAGACTGTGTTAACCTCACATCAAATCACTGCCCCTTTTCGGATATAGTGGTACAATAACTAGGAAAAGGCATAACCATTGTGCCCTCCAAACGTTTCCCACATTACCACTGACTCTTTCCAATCAAATACGCTGCTCCTGCTGTCTCAGCAAGAAAATACCTCATAACACCATAGAGCATTTAAAAAGGAGCAGAATTAGACCATTTGGCCTATTGAGTCGGATATGCCATTCAGTCATTTCTGCAACATCATACTCCTACCTTCGCCCTAGAATCTTTGATCTCCTTGTAAATCAAAAACGTATTTATTTGTGTCTTAATGGCACTCATGTCTGTGTCTTAATGTGTATTTATGTGTGTGTGTGTCGATGTGCTTGTTATCTGTGTATTTGTGTGACTATGTCTGTCTGTCTTTGTATCAACCTGTGTGTTTCTATCTGTGTTTGTCTCTATTT
>NW_025195673.1:0-4506 GCF_004010195.1 Chiloscyllium plagiosum
CCCAAAATTCTAATAAATTTGTTAGGCCTGACCGCCCTCTGCTAAAGCCAGGCTGACTATCCTAAGTTAATGCCTTTCCAAATGGATATTAATTCTCTTCTTCAGTGATATGAAACTCAGCGGTCTGTAATTTCTTGGTTCACCTTTATCACCCATCTTGAAAAGTGGACCACATCAGTTATCCTCCAGTCCTCTGGAACTGCCCCTGTAGCCAGAGAGGAAATAAAAATTTGTGTCAGAGGCCCTGCAATTTCCTGCCTCACCTCCCACAGCTACAGATGTGTGTTTTTAAGGCAGACACAGCCTCCAATCCCTCTCATTTGCAATGTCAAACTGTGCAAGTTCCCCAGAATCCCTTTTCCTGAATTCCGTGCCTATGTTCTCCTTTTCCAGGGTGAGGACAAAAGGTGGTCACTTCACTTCTGCCTTTCTACAGCTTATCTTGTTCCCTCTTCCTGCCTGAGCTGCAGGTTCTTGTGCAGGCTCAGGAGACCTTTTTTGTGCAGGTTACAGCAGCTTGTGAACCTACCTGGGTCCATTCGAACACTTTGGGAGATTTTGGACCTTCTTCCCTGTTTGATCCTTCAGCAATGCTGGTGACAAGTGTTCCCGGATTCTGTAATAAATATATATCAATTGAAGGGGTAGACAGAGATTATTGCAGTGAGGAGAACATTGCCATGTTCAACTGGAAAGCATTCCCGCCTTTCATATATCAGCAAACTTATGACCAACTCTCGATCAGATTTTGTTTTGTTCATTCATAGGATGTGGGCATCATTGGCTAGACCAGCCTTTACTATCCATCCCTAATTACCTAGATGGCAGTTAAGAGTCAACAACATTGCTGTAGGTCTGGAGTCACATATAAGCCTGTCTGGATAGGAGGGTAATTCCCTTCCCTAAAGGAGATCAGTGAACCAGATGGGTCTTTCTGACAAACGATAATGTTTCATGGTCACCATTAAGGCTCAATTTCAGATTTTTTTGAATTCAAATACCACAAACTGCAATTGCTGGATCAAACCCAGATACCCTGACATTATCTGGGGTCTCTGGATTAATAGTCTAGTTATGATGCCACTTCCTTATCTGTGACAGTGACAGTTTCCTTGTGAAATCCTGTCAGACTCACTGATCTCCACAACCCAATTCCAGATGGCTCCCATCAACCCTGACTCAACACTGGCAGCATTCATTGGCAAACAGTGCAAGCTAAAGCCAGATTTCTTCCTGACACAGAATATTCTGCAGGCAATTCCAAAAACACTGCAACGTGGAGAATTGTTAACTAGGTCCGAGGTAGCTGAACACACCACACTCAATTACACAAAACAATGATGATAGATTCATTAAAAAACAAATTGGATGAATCACCAGGCATTGCCTTGGGCACTGGAAATGACAATCAGCTGCCCAGTCAACCCTGCACAGTCCTCTTCACTTAAAACTAGGAACTGACTTGTCTTCACTTTGGAGACACCTCCATTGTGCTGTGTGGCACTACAACCACACTAAGTAGGTTGAACTCAAAACAGATCCAGGAAGTGAAACCTGAGAACCAAGGCGACTTGTTGTAGCCCACCAGCAGAGAGGAACTGCACTCAATTGTAATCTATAATGTCATGGAAAGGTAGATCCCTCACTCAGCTGTGGGACCAACACTCATTCAATGAAGAGACCAGGAGAGTGGTTCAGGAGACAAGAAAGTGGAGTGAGAAATGAGATATAAATCTGTTGAATGTGAACCACTAAACTCCTTATCAAAGAACAGAGCAGACTGCATGAACTACACACGTGCATTGGCTGAGCTCAGCCTCAATTTCACCGTGATCTCCTTCAACCTCCCCAGATCTCTCTCAGTCTGATCTCGCTGGGATCCCCATCCTTCCCGGGACCCCACACAGTCTGATCTCACTGGGATCCCCATCGTCCCCGGGGTCACACACTGACTGACCTCACTGGGATCTCCATCCTCCCCCGGGTCACACACTGTCTGATCTCATTGGTTACAAATCACACAACATCAGGTCACAGTGCAACAGATTAATCTGAAAGTACCAGCTTTTGGAGCTCGCAGGCTACCTGAAGGGGCAGAGCTCCAAAAGCTTGTACTTGGAAATAAATCCCGTTGGACTATAAACTGGTGTCGCGTGATTTTTAGCTTTGTGCACCCCAGTCCAACCCCAGCTCCTTCTCATCATGATCCCATTGAGACCTTCACCCTCCTGAAAAGGGACGGTCGGTACTTTTCCTTCCAAACTGCAGTTGGCCTTCCCGGACCAGTCTGTGTTCAGAATACCATTACAGTATGACGACGTTTCCTCACTATAATCATCCCGGAAACACTCTCCGACAGGACATTATTCTCATTTCTCTCCGTCTCCACAATCCACCCGGAAATCCCCCACCCACTACAGCTGACACCCGCTTCCGGGTCTGCGCACTAGCCTACAGTCCATAGGCGGGGCTTCCGTCAGAGCCTTTTTTGTTTGGCCCGTTGTTCCGCCAATTACTACGCTCTCACCAATAGGAGGTAGAGGCGGGCGTTTTCCGTGGAAGGCCCCGAGTTCCGATTATTTGATTGGTCATTAGTTGAAGGAGCGGGGCGGGGATTGGCTAACAATTTCTGACTTCCAACAGCTGCAGTTGTTCAGTTGTTTTTGTTGTGGGTTAATGGAGTTCAGAGTGAGGTGGAGAAAGAAACAGGAGAAAGTGATTGGCTTTGAAATTAGAAAGTGGGAGATGGAATCATAAAGTTTTATTCCCAGCACAGATACACACCACCCTTCAAATCTCCTGCCCCTTGTTTTAAATCTCTTCTCATTACTGATACCACCCACCCACAAGGGAAAAGTTTCTTCCTTTCAACCCCATCTATACCCCTCATGATTTTGTAGACCACAATCTGGTTCTCTCGCTGCCTTTTCTGCTCAAAGGAAAACAACCCCAAACTATCGAGTCTCGCTTCAAAGTTGCAAGACTTTAGCCTCGGCAACATCCTGGTGAATCTCCTTCTGTACTCTCCAGTGCAATCCCATCCTCCCTATTGTGTGACGATCAATACTGCACACAGCATTCCAGCTGTGGCCTAGCTATTGTCTTATACAGTTCCCCAGCTTCCTTGCTATTGTATTCAATGTCCAGTCTCAGAAAGGTAAGTATCCCATATAGCTTCTTAACCACCTTGCTTATTTGCCCTGGTGTCCTCAAGGATCTATCGACATGCCTACCAATATCTCTCTGCTCCTGTGTACTTCCTGAGGTCTTACCATTCATTGTGTAGTCCCTTATTAGACCTCACAAAATGCATCCCCTCACATGTTTCAGGCTTTGTCCCCATTACTTAATAGACTAATTGTCATATAACTTGCAAGTTATTAATCAAGCCTACATTTGTATCAAAATCATTAATGTACATAAAAAACAATTTGGGACTGGAGAAGCGCAAGCAACCAGAATTAGAGGAACACAGAACAAATTGAAATCACTGGAAAATCTCAGCAGGTCTGGCATCATCTGTGGTGAGAAATCAGAGCTAACATTTCTTGTTCAGTGTCACTGGACTTTTAAAACAAGGATCCCTAATTCACAGGAATTAGTCAAATGATTTTTTCTCTGACCTATTTACAATGCAAGTATATCATTTTAACAATGGAAATCAAAACTGCATGACTATAGGAGTTGGGAGGTCGTCTTGTAGCTGTACAGGACATTGGTTTGGCTACTTTTGGAATACTGTATTCGACTCTGGTCTCCCTGCTATAGGAAGGATGTTGTGAAATGTGAAAGGGTTTAGATAAGATTTACAAGGATGTTGTCAGAGTTGGACAGTTTTGAGCTTTCGGGAGAGGCTGATAAATTAGATTAGGACTATTTTCCTTGGAGTGTCAGAGCAGAGGGGTGACCACATAGAGATTCATGAAATCATAACAGGGATGGTAAGGGTGCATAATCAAGGTCTTTTCCCATAGGGTAGGGGTGTCCAGAACTAGACAGCATAGCTCTAAGGTGAGAATGGAAAGAATTAAAAGGGATCCAAGAGGAAACATTTTCATGCATAGGATGGTATGTGTAAGGAATAACCTGCCAGAGGAAGTGGAGGCTGGTTCAGGCATCTGAGTGGGTACACTGAGTTATATATGGGCCAAATGGGACAAGATCAATATGGGATATCTGGTCGGCATGGACGAGTTGGACCGAAGAGTCTGTTTCCATTCTGAACATCTCTATGACTCTTAACACTTGAGGACGAGGTCAGGTTTTTCAAACATTCATATCATCTTTTGACTCCAGATAGTTTTAAAACTGGAGCTCAGCTTCCACAACCAACTCTGGTGTATTTGAGCCCAGAACATTACATTGATCTCTGGATTAATAAATCTAGCAATAAGGCCACAAGACCATCACCTCCACACAAATTGAATGGCAGGACATGAGGTCAAATCCTGCTCCTGAGCCGGGGGAGGGATGCCGCTGGGGAGTGAGCGACATGAGGGGCGAGGG
>NW_025195674.1:0-1327 GCF_004010195.1 Chiloscyllium plagiosum
GGGATGGTGAGTGGCTGAGAGGGAAACTTGCAGGAGGTGGTATTCTCATGTACCTGCTGTGCTTGTCCTTCGTGATGGATGTGGTTGTGAGTTTGGAAGGTGCTGCCTGAGGATCTTTGGTGAATCTTTGAAGGGCATCTCATAGCTGCTACTGAACACGGGTGGTGGAGGGAATGGATGTGATGTCAATTAACTAGGGGCTGCGTTGTCCCTGGATGGTGTTTGGCTTCTCAAGTGTGGTCTACAAGGTGCACTGCAGAAGTGAGTGAGTGTCTAAGTGTCAATGAGAATGTGTGTGTGTCTCTCTCTCTCACACACAGATGTACACATTCATACTCTCACTCAAACGCACTACACACACACTCTCTCATACGCACACCCTCATACACTATGTGAGCAACATCAGTTTGAAACCTACATCGAGTGCAGACTGGGTTACCTGCTGGAATGTCTCACCCACCTTGTTTCCAATCCCGGAGTTTAATGGGAAGCAATGCGAGGAGAGAAAGGATCAGAAACAGTGGGACGATGAGTACTGCCATCTCAGTGCTGTGTGCCTGTGCTGGATTCAGAGATGGATTTCCTGTCAATAACATCATCCCTTCAGCAAACACCAACCCCAGTGTTTCCTGTTCCCTGTCGCCCTGACCCCGGCCAACACTCGTGTCTGTAAAATTCTCTCCAAACCCTCACCATTGCATTAACATCATTGTTTCTGTGCAGCCTGTCTCATTAAGAATATCCCACCAATCCAACAGAAATTATTCCATGCTAAACTCAAAAGATCGCTCTGCACATAATCTCTCTAAATTGTCAACTAGAAATTACTGTCCCTCATTTTCACGGCCTGCATATATCGAGGCAAAACTTCCCTTGTCCTCCACCTGTCAGCGGCAACTGGGCCATTCACAGAGAAACATCAAAAATATCATCAGGAGGGGGCCATTCGGCCCCTCTCGTCTGCTCTGCCCATTCAAAGGGATCATGGTTGATCACCCAACACAGTCCCCTGTCTCCCCGCACTCTCCCTTTACCCCCTAAGAACTCAATCCAAATCCTTCCTGAACAACATTCAGTATTCTGGCCCTGACTGCTTTCTGTGACAGAGAATTCCACAGGCTCCCCACTCTCTGGGTGAAGACATTTCTCCCATCTCAGTCCCACTCCATTTTCTTTTGACCGTGACCCTCTAGCTCTGGACTCTCTGCCCAGTCACCAGGAACACCCTCCCTGCATTTACTGTTTCATCCTTCAAATTTATAGGTTTCTATGAGATTTCCCCCTTAATTCTTCTAAACTCCAGTGAATATCATCCTAACCATTCCTG
>NW_025195674.1:1617-3382 GCF_004010195.1 Chiloscyllium plagiosum
TGGGACTGGAAGGATTCAATGGCCAGCTCTCTCCTGTCTGAGCTAAAGTTGTAATTCTCGCTGGCATTGTTTAAGGCTTACCTTTGAAGGTACCATTGAAAGTACGGTCCTGTACCTCGATACACACAATACACACTCTCGAACAAGACGATTCCCAATCGGAAACTCCATTTTATTGACTCTGGGGGTGAGGAAAACGTCAGCAACAGGAACTGGAACAAAACAAGACAAAGAGGAAATAAAAGATTGGATGTTGAAATTGTCTTTCTTTTTAGAGATGTTATCTTCTAACACAGGATAATAACTGACAGAAAGGAGAAATAAAACAACTGAGATTTCACATTGTTGCAAAGTTTCCATCTGTTATAAAATCTACACTTCAAAAGATTTGTGTTAACGATGGTAAAATCCAACCATTGCCCTCTTGATGTTTAATGGTATTACCATCACTGTCCCCAACCCCTGCTGTATCAAATCCTGAGGGTTACCATCACTAACCCCACCCCCCACAGTATCAACATCCCGGGAGTTACTGTCACTGTCCCCACCCCCAAACCACATTCAACATCCTGGGAGTTACCGTCACTGTCCCAACCCCCACCCCACTGTCAATCCTGGGGGTTAATCACAGTTCCCCCCACACCCATACTATCAACGTTCTGGGAGTTACCGTCACTGTCCCCACACCCACCTCCTGTCAACATCCTGGGGTTACCATCACTGTCCCCATCCCGCACCCCAATTTGAACATCTTCCATGCCAGTTAAAAGCAACCATCTCTCTGTTTTCAAATACCAGACTCCCATTTGTAAGGTCACAGAACCGAAACTCGTCCATGCTAACGAAGTCTCCAAACAGAACGAGCTAAATTTGCTTGTGTTTGGCCCATATTCGTCAAAACCTTTCCTATCCATGCATCTTTTCAAATGTTTCTTAGAGGTTGTTATTGTATCCTCTTCTACCACTTCCTCTGGCAGCTCATTCCAAAAAACACACCACCCTCTGTGTGATAAAGTTATCCCTCAGGTTGCTTTAAAATCTTTCCCCTCTCACCTTAAACCAATGTCCTCTAGTTTTGGACTCCCTGTCCTGGGGAAAAGACCTTGACTATTCACCTTATCCAAGCCCCTATTTCTGCAACAATATGCATATGAAACATCAAAGATCACTTAATGTGAGTCTAGCCTTGGATTGCAAGTGCACATCTAAATCATCCTTCAATATGATGAGGATTTCTGCCTCTCACACCCTTACAGGCAGTGAGTTCCAGATCTCCATCACCCTTTGAAACCTCCTACCCCTTACTTTAAATCTATGCCCCTCCCCAGGTCATTGATCCCTCCTTCAAGGGGGCAGGGGAGGTTTCTTCCTGTCTCCCCTATCTACACCCCTCATTATTTTATACATCTCAATCACGTCTGCTCTAAGGAAAACAACCCCAGTCTGTCCAATCTCTCTCCATCACTGAAACTCTCCAGCCCCCAAGACAATAACCTGGTAAATCTCCCTCTGCATGCTCCCCCAGTGCTATCACATTGCTCTGATGATGTCGATATGTATAGAGTTGCTTAAAAACTCACTGATATGGCGATATATTTGCTGTTCAGGAGAGACCCTGCCTGCTGGTTAGAAACAGCACAGTGCTAATTGCCCTCTTGACGTTTGCTGATGTTGATGATTGTGTGTACGGTTCTGCAGTGGTTGGAGTATTCCTAGTAAGCCTCCTCACCATCCTTGTAGAAAATATATTCAACTGGGGTTGAAA
>NW_025195674.1:3530-4507 GCF_004010195.1 Chiloscyllium plagiosum
AGGGATGTACTGCTGAGGCTGTATAAGGGTCTGGTCAGACCACATTTGGAACATTGTGAGCAGTTTTGGGCCCCCTATCTCAGGAAGGATGTGCTGAACTTGGAGGGCGTCAGGAGGGGGTTTAACAAGAAAAATCCCAGGAATGAAGTACTTCTCATATGAGGAGAGGTTGAGGACTCTGGTTCTTAACTTGGTGGAGTTTAGAAAGATGAGAGAGAACCTGATTGAAACTTACAGAATATTGAGAGGTCCATTCATGTATCTGTCTAGATACATCTTTATTGATGCTATCGTCTGGGGAGTGTTTCCGAACAAACAGACCTACGGGGTGTAGGAAGGCAGTTCCTTAAATGTGGCATTGCATCTTGACACTGTGGTGAAGTGAGCGTTTGCCATGCTTACCTTCACTGGTCAGAGCACTGACGACAGGAGTTGGGGCATCATGTCATAGCTGTACAGGATGTTGGTGAGGCCACTTTTAAAATACTGTGTACAGTCCTGGTCAACCTGCTGTAGAAAGGATCTCGTTAAACTTGAAAGGTTATAAAAAAGATTTACAAAGATGTTACCAAGGTTGCAGGGTTTGAGTTGTAAGCAGAAGCTTCATAAACTGAGAGCTTTTCTCCCCTGGAGCGTTGGAGGCTGTGGGGTTATAAAATCATGAGGGGCACAGAAAAGGTAAATAGGTATAGTCATTTCCCCAATGTAGGGGTGTCCCAAACTAGTGGGCATAGGTTTAAGGTGAGAGTGGAAAGATTAAAAAGGGACCTGAGAGACAAATTTATCACACAGAGGGCAGTGAGTATATGGAATGAGCTGCCAGAGGAAGTGGTAGAGGCAGGTACAATTACATGGAAGAGACATTTGTAAAGGTACATGGATAAGAAAGATTCAGAGAAGTATGCGTCAAATGCAGATAAATGGGACTAGTTGAGTTTGGACATCCTTGTCAGCATGGGCGAGTTGGGCTGAAGGGC
>NW_025195675.1:0-4507 GCF_004010195.1 Chiloscyllium plagiosum
TATTTCAGGTCAGTATTTATTGGGGAGAAAGCTAGGGAATTTGGAAAAATAGTGATGTCGTGAAAAGAGATCACACACAAATGAGGAGACGCAAAAGATCTTAAAACACATAAAGGTAGGGAAAACTATGGAAGAGATTGCTGGGCCCCTTGCTGAGATATGTGTATCACTGACAACTATGGGTAAGGTGCTGGAGAACCAGAGAGGTTGGCTAATGTTATGCCATTATTTGAGAAAGACTGTAAGGAAAAGCCAGGGAATTGTAGACCAGTGAGCCTGATGTCAGTGCTGGGTAAGATGTTGGAGTGGATTCTGTGGGATAGGATTTACATTCTTTGGATAATCAATGTGGTTTTATGCATAGGAATTCATGTCTCCTGAATTTGATTGAGGAGGTGACAAAAGAAGATTGATGAAGACAGAACAGTAAACATTGTCTATATGGACTTTAGTAAAGTGTTTGACAAGGTTCCACATGATGGACTGGTTAGTAAGGTTAGACCACATGGGATCCGGGGGAGTGAGCCACTGGGGTAAAAAAATTGGATTGAAGATAGGAGACAGACAGTGATGTTTAAAAGGTTGCTTTTCAGACTGGAGATCTGTGAATAGCTGTGTGCCACAAGCATTGGTGATGGTTTCACTGCTTTTGTCATTTAAAGAAATGATTTGGATGTGAATATAAGAGTTACAGTAAGTTTGTAGATGACATCAAAATTGGCAGGACAGTGGATAGTGAAGAAATTCATCTCAGGGTACAGTGGGACCCTGATCAGATGGGGCAATGGGCAGAGGTGTGGCAAATGGAGTTCAGTTTAGTAAATGTGAGATGTTGCATTTTGGAAAGACAAACCGGGGCAGGACGTATACAGTTAATGGTAGGGCCCTGTGGAGTGTTGCTGAACAAAGAGATTTAGGGGTGAAGATGCAGGTGCATTATTCCTTGAAAGTGGGGTCACAGGTAGACAGGTTGATGAAGAAGGTGTTGGGTATGCTTGCCTTTATTGGTCACTGCATCGAGTACAGGAGTTGGGACATCATGTTGCAGCTGTATAGGAGATTGGTGAGGCCACTTTGGGAATAATGTGAACAATTCTGATCACGCTGCGATAAGAAGGATGCTGTTAAACTTAAAAAGCTGCAGAAAATATTTACAAAGACATGGCCAGGAATTGGAGGGTTTGAGCGACAGGGAAAGGCTGAAGAAACTGGGACTATTTTTCCTGCAGCATCTAAGGCCGAGGGGTGACCTTATAAATGTTTATAAAATCATGAGGGGCATAGACAGGGTGTATATCCAAGGTCTTTTCCTTGGGAAAGGGATTCCAAAACAAGAGGGTATAGGCTTAAGGTGAGAGGGAAAAGATTCAAAAGGGACCTGAGGGGTAACTTGTCACACAGAGGGTGGTATGTGTATGGATCGAGCTGCCAGAGAAAGTGTTGGAGGCGGATACAATTACAGCATTTAAAACACATTGGGATGGGTACATAGCTAGGAAGGTTTTCGAGGGATGTAAGTTAAATGCTGGTTAATAGGATGAGGTCAGTTTAGGATATCTGGTTATCATGGACAAGTTGGACTGAAAGGTATGTTTCCACGTTGTATGACTCCATGACGATGAGGGGCTGGAAAAGCTGAGACTTTTTACTCTGACGCGTAAGAGTCTGAGGAGTGACTTATAAACCTTATAGAGGTTTATAAGACCATGAGGGTCATAGATAATGTGAATAATTCAGGAAGGAGGTGACATTTTGTAGAAATGGCAAAAAATATTTCCAAAGATTATTCCAGGGATGAGGAACATCAGTTATACAGATTGATTGGAGAATTTGGGACTGTCTTCTTTGGAGAAGGCTGAGAGATTTATTTGAGGAATTAAAAGCAGGAGGGGCCTGGATACAGTAAATAGGGAGAAAATGTTCCCAATTGAGAAAGGATTGAGACTGAGAGACCACAGATTGAAAGTAATTGGGAAAAGTAACAAAGTGAGGTGGGGAACAACATGTTCAGCCAGCGAGTGGTTAAGGTGTGGAATGCACTGCCTGAGAGTGTGGTGGAGGCAGCTTCAATTGAAACATTCCGAAGGGAATGAGACTATTATTTGAAATGGAACAATGTGCAGGGTGACAGGGAGAAGGCAGGAGAATGACACTCAGTGAATTGCTCATTCAGAGAGCCAGTACAGACAGGATGGGTAGAATGGCCTCCGTGTGCGCTGTAACAATTCTGTGATTTTGTGATTGAGCAGAGTTAAAACTGGGGGAGGTGGGAGCTCGGTGTCTCACTGTGCTGCTGCTGCTGCTGCTGCTCAGGTCAGTGAGATCAGAGACTGGGACAGGGAGCCAGAGCTCACATCAAACTCTGCCCGTGTCTGTCACACTGAGACTGGCAGGAGGCTACTCACTGATTTCACTCCATGCTGCAGGAATGGGACCACAGGCTGCAAATGGACAGAGCTCCTCCACACGGTGAGTAAAACTTACTGACTTAGATCTTGTTTTTTAAAGGGAGCAATGGAACTAAAGAAATACAGCTGGACACCCTGTTAGACACAGTGCTCCTCAATCAACCATTTCATTCACTGCAGCTCCCCACTAACACCTTCAACAATTCAGCATTTGTGTTTTAAAAAGTTGCTTCAGTACTGTAAGGGTTAATAACGGAGGATTGAGGTTTACTTACTCAGTCTGAGCTTGGTTCCTTGACCGAATGTAAGCCACAGTGAACGCTCTCAGTGCAGAGGCTGTACAAAAACCTCTGCTCTCTGCTTCCCCCCATCACTCTCAATCTCTCCCTGTCTCAGTCTCTCATTCACTCTCACCCTCTTTCTGGCCCTCTCTTTCTCTCCCTCATTCATGTGTCTTTCTGTCTCTGTCTCTCTGTGTCCAGCTGGGCTTGGGAGTTTTGTGAAATTTATTTTTCGATGTTAAATCTTGCAGCTGCTCTTCAAGCGTGGCCATAAGGGCTAAAAGGGAAACTTGAAGCCTTCAGTGAGCAGTGGACACCACAGGGACTGGAGTGTGTAGTGGACAGTGACAATCCCAGTATGGAGTAATTTGTTCAGTTTCATTTGCATCTAGCTGTGGATGTGCCAGTTCAGGTGGTGGGACTGTGTCCATTATCATACATTTATATAACTGGGGATGTGTCAGTACAGGAGGTGATGCTGTGTGTATTGAGGTTTTTGTATGGCTCTGTATCACTGTGTAGAGCAGAGCTGCTATACCAGTTGTTCTGACAGTAATAGTCAGCGACATCCTCATTCTGAACGTTGCTGATTGTCAGGGTTGCCGGTGAATCGATCGGAGACTCCTGTGAATCGATCTTTTGCTTCATAGATCAGGAGGGTTTCTGACCTTCTCGCTGCTGGTACCATGCAATATTATTGCTAATGCTTTGACTGGCCGTACAGGTGATGGTTGCGGTCTGGCCCAGTCCCTCTGACAGCACCGGGGGAGACTGGGTCATGGTGATGTCCCCACTGATACCTGAGGGGTCAGAGAGAAACACAGTGAAGTCAGAACTGTCACAGAAAGAGCCTGTCAAATGAGAGATTGTTGGAGACACTGAGCATTCCTCTGGTTTCAGCATTTTCCCTTCAATCACAAGTCAGTGGAACTGGAGTGAAATGGAGAGCAGCTAAAGATTCAAGGTGGAAGGAGAGAGTTTTGTACCTGCGACACAGAATGCCAGGGGCCAGATCAGCTGGATGTGTGAAATCATGGTATGTGCTCCTGTCCCTGCGCCTGGTTCCTGATAAACTCTCCCTTCACTGGGCTCTGCTTTATAAAGCTGCAGCCTGTGAGAGTCTGACTGGGTGTTCCTCAGTATGTAAATGGCATCAGGCAGAGAGAGCCACGTCAGCCCCTCACACTTCCTCTTCTCTCTCTCTTGTCCTTCCTTTTCATACTTCCTTTCTCCCTTTTCCCTTTTTTTCTCTTTCTCACCTTTCTCTTGTATATATTTCTGTTATTCGTTGACTTTCTCCCTCTTTTTCTATTTCCGTCTCTGACTCTGTCCTCTCCCAATTACATAACCACTTTTATCTTTCCCTTTTTCCATGTATGTTTGACACTCTGTTTATCTCCATTTCATTCTGTGTTTGTTGGTTTCTCTCTCTCTTTCTTATCATTCATTCTTCTCCTTCACATATCTTTCTACCTAATTCCTCACTCGTTCTCTCCTTATACCCTCAATCTCTAATTGCCTCACTCTCTCTTTGTCTGTCTCCCTCCCTCCGGTCACTCTCTAACTGATCTCAATAACAGGCATTATTCCAGGACATTGGAACAGTGAGACCTGGGACAGCAATTAAATGCCTCGCCCTCTCTCACTCAATCTCACAATGTACACTCTCTTTCTCTCTCTCTCTCTCTCTCTCTGTCTTCTGTCTCTCTCTCAACCAGAAGCACAATGACATGAACAGTATTTAACAAGTCTGTACTGGGCATCAATGATCTCACAACACCAATCCCAGCTTGGCATTGGGGGAGAGGATCAGCCATG
>NW_025195676.1:0-4507 GCF_004010195.1 Chiloscyllium plagiosum
GGAATTGCGATTCTGTTGACTTGACACCCCTGCTGATCCTTCCAACCTCAGGGTACTCTGGATTCCCCAGCCTATCGGGTGTCCTGTATCGTCACCCAGTCCCTTGGGATCCTTCCAGGTGGAGCAAGGTTGGCTGAGACCGACCGCTGCATCCTCCTCAGATGGAGGTTCCATCGACTTGTCCACTGGCCAGGACAAGGTACTGTTGTGGGGATAAGGGCTCCGATAGTGACCTTATGAGGGACATCTTTGCCATCCAGGACAAGGAAATTGGTAGCTTTACCTTAGCTGAAGAAATAATAGACTGGTTTGGTGTATATTACAGAGAGTTTGTCAAAATAGATTACTGAAATGTTACAGCAGGGAGTCTGGACAGGTCTACAGGACTAAAGGGTTGATGTTTTGCAAGAGGAGTTGCTTGAGCTCTGTAAAAAATGGGCCAAGTGACTCGAGCACTCGCACTGTATGGGAGACAATGGTCCTCAGAATGCTATTGCCATTGGGCTCTCCCTTAGACCTATTGTACATCGTCTTGGTGACAGAATCAGGTTCTGAAAAGAGAAAAGGCCTATAAATGCACAAGGGAAGGGTTCCGTTCCAGGTCCATGTGCCACATAAGGCCTGCTGTACCCCAGCCAGTGTTACACCAGCTGTTTGTATACACAGACCGGAGGTATTGGAAAGTGATATTTCTCTTCGCAGGGTCAGCAGTAGGATGTCTGACGAATAGATTGTAATCGGGGACTGGGGACGGGGCAAGTAAGTCGTCTACCGATAGAGAGGAATAACATACTACTGCCTCTGGGGTGAAGAGCATTCTGTGGGCCTGTATNNNNAGTCGGCCCGTCCTGCAAAATGGGATGGTGTTCCTGCGCGTCCTTAAAATATTTACCATAATAACAGGGTTGATCATTTTTATCCGCACTCGGCTTGCGTCTGTAGGTAAAATCATAAAAACATGGTAACGACATGGTAACTCCCACTGATTTCTACTGTCCTGATCGACCATCTGGTCTTTCTGATATAAGAGTCCATTGCAATAATCAATCTTCGTCACATTCCACACGTCAAAGGCGTCTGGTCCGGTGCACTGGATGACATCTCCTCAGCATGGGTGGTGGATAATCTCTGATCATTCCTGGTCGCATCCATACTTAGTGGCTTTCCCCATCAGGATGTTGTACGTGATCAGAAAGGTAAGGAGATAAGCGATGCCCCACATGTCCCTCCTCTTAGTTCAAGTATCTGTAATATGATTAACATTAGAACAACAGCAAGATTCAAAAACCCAACTGGACAGGGTCCACTCCTTTTGTTGGGATTCCAGGATTCTCTCCTCCTCTTCCCCCCTTTTGATTGGTGCAGTTTACAATTGACAATGGTGCAGGTGGACCCAAGCTGAGCGCCCAGCGACTGTGACCGCCAAGGGGGTGGGAAGTAAAACCTGGAAGGGCCATCCCAACGAGGATGGAGACCTTTGCCAGTCCAGTTCCTGACGAGCACCAACGAACCAGGCTCTTCCCGTGACGAGGCTGAAAGGGAGGGAACATCGCTGTCAGCCACACGCTCCTTGGAGTGAGTCTGGTCCATTGTCCGAGCTAATGCACGCAGGTACACTGAAGCAGGGAATTATTTCCTTGAACAAAATCTACACCACATTCTCAGCAGTAGCGTTAGGAGGAGGGTAGGCTTCAATCCACTTGGAAAAGACATCAGCAATAAGAAAAACATATTTATAGCAACTCAACTCATTTCTACAACTCAATGAAGTCCAGTTGAAGTGTCTCCAAGGGACCCTCCAGCAAGGGAGTTCTTGAACTAAGAGGTGGGGCATCGCCTACCCACTGCCCTGTTTGATCACGTACAACATCCTGATCGGGAAAGCCACTGACTGAGTATCGATGCGATCTGGAATGATCTGAGATTATCCTGATGTCGTCTGGTGAACCAGACCAGACGCTTTCAACATGGAGTCGCTTGAGCGATGGCGTGAGCTGCCAGAGGAAGTGGTGGGTGCTGGTACGATGGCACATTAAAAGGCTCCTGGACGGGCATCTGAATATACAGGGTTCAGATGGGTCAGGGCCAAGTGATGGCAAATGCAACTGGAGTCATAGAGATGTACAGCACAGAAACAGACCCTTCGGTCCAACTCGTCCTTGTTAGCGCGGAGTGAGAACAGAGGGGGAGAGAGAGTGGGATAAACGTGACTAGATTAATTTAGGATATCTGGGCAGGTTGGGCCAAAGGGTCTGTTTCTGCGCTGTGAGACTCTCATTGTCTTCAGTGGAAGCAGAAGTGTGGTTGTGAAAGCTGGACTTTCAGAGCATGTTTTGCCCTGACTGGGAGCAGATGAGTTTGACTGAAGTGTGTTGGTGTTAATGCCTTGATGTCTCATTTTGCTCCCTTCTCGGGGTCATTAACCATTTTGTGTCTGATCCTTCCTCAAGAAGTTGCATTGCAGGTTCACCCTGAATTGACACTTTTTTTATGCTTCCCAAAATCAGACCTGCTCACTCTCGGCAGGATCCCAGTGTTGTGAAAGATATTAACTTTCAGGTGGAGGTATCCAAAATTCAGAGAGATGTCAGTCTTGATGTTTTTGCTTTTTCTGTCCCTGTAAGATCCTGAATCAGCACCTTCAGGGGAATTAGTTAGAGCGGAGTGAGAACAGAGGGGGAGAGAGAGTGGGATGGTACTTTCAATTTTGTGGAACAACAAAAGAATATTCCACAGAAAGTAGAATTGCTTGTTCTGAATTTCTCCCCTGCACTGATAGTGATGGCTTTTGTAATCTCTTTTTGCAGAGTATTTGAAAATCTGAAGACTGAAGTTTCAAAATCAACAGATGAAGGGCTTACGCCCGAAACATTGACCCTCCTGCTCCTCGGATGATGCATGACCTGCTGTGCTTTTCCAGCGCGACATTGTTTGACTGACTGTCCAGCGACTGCAGTCCTCACTTTGATGTCAATGTCTGACAGTCACTAAATCCATCGGGACCGCAACAATTTTTAACTGTGATCTCTGTGAATGGGATCAACGCTTTTTGGTTCCTGTTTGAGGACGTTTTCAGCATCAGTGGGACTGGACGAGTGACCCCACTGTTGCAGCGCACTGGGCGTGGAGCCTGAAACAGTTATACGGCCTGGAAATGGGATTTCACGGCAGGGAGGGCTCTACACATATTTGTGTGCAGCTGAAGCTGTGGCCATGGAGAAACCTGAGGAATCCCACCCTGTGGAGGAACCGTGGAAGTGTGGCGACTGTGGGAAAGGCTTCCGTGTCCCGTCTGCCCTGGAGACCCATCGGCTCAGTCACACCGGGGAGAGGCCATTCCCCTGCACCGACTGCGGGAAGGCCTTCAGACATTCCTCCCACCTATTGGCCCACCAGCTGGTCCACACGGGGGAAAGGCCCTTCAGCTGCCCGAAGTGCGGGAAGGCCTTACCCAGGTCGCCACCCTGCTGAGGCACCAGCGAATCCACACGGGGGAGAGGCCGTTCACCTGCTCTCAGTGCGGGAAGGGCTTCACCTACTCCTCCCACCTGCGGAAGCACCAGCGAGTTCACGTGCCATCGCAGGGGGATTGAAGGAGTGACGGCTGAGTGCCAATATCAATTGGACTATCAACCCGGTTCCGGGGACTCCCGGGCTCGAATCCCACCACGACAGATGGCAGAATTGGTATTCGGTCAGAAATGTGGAGTTCGGAATCTAACGATGAGACCGTTTCAGGGAGGGGGTTGGGGGAGGGGGAGGTGGAGAAAGCCCCCATCTCTCTCCCTTGTTAGGGAAGGGAACCGCAATTGTGGGAAAGGATTCACTCAGTCGTTCCAGCTGCACCCTTGACCTAGTCTGGCCTACACTTGACTCCAGACCCACAGCAGTCTGGTTGACTCTACACTGCCCTCCCCCCACTGGCAAATGAGCGGGGAGAAACTTAGTTGGACACAGGGTAAGGGTTGAAATTGCTGAGTGAGGCAATACTTCCTCCGGGTGACGGCTGTACCAAGGATCCGATTACAAAGGGACAACTTGGTGCTGCCCAATAGTAAAGACAGTGAGGGGGGTGGGACAGGGGAGGTGTGGTGTGTGCACTTTCACCTTGACATGTTCAAAAAGCAACTACTTTTTCTCTGCCTTTTTGCTGGGGGGATCTGAAGTTGTACCAAAGTTTGGGTTGCAATAAAGGTTACCTGAACTTAACACCGGGCTCAGACTTTCATTGAAAGCTTTGAGCTCCAAGAGTAGTTTTAAAGCTGCTCATTTCTTTCCACCTCCTGCACTAAGTTTAGAACATAGAACATAGAAGAATCCAGCGCAGAACAGGCCCTCGATGTTGCGCTGACCTGTGAACTATTCTCAGCTTGTCCCCCTACACTATCTGAAAAACAACCATGCACTTATCTAAGGAATGTTTAAATCTCCCTAATGTGGCTGAGTTGACTACCTTAGCAGGTAGGGCATTCACGTCCTTACCGCTCTCTGCAAAAAGAACTTGCCT
>NW_025195677.1:0-4508 GCF_004010195.1 Chiloscyllium plagiosum
CATCAGGGACTGTATTTCATAAGTACAGTATTTGGCCAAAATGTATTTTGAGATTTCCAGTGGCTGTGAAAGGTGTTATGTAAATGCAAGACTTTCTTTAAATCATCCATAAATGATGATTGATAATTTGAAGAAATGAATGAAATAAATTCATTGAATAAATGCCATTGATGAATTTAGGAAGAATTTATTGACGTCCCTAATAATCTATTAACCATTTTGCACATGGACTGGCCTGAAATGATGCAACAGTTTGAAATAGAGTTGCCGGCGTTGGATTGGGGTGCACAAAATTAAAAATCACACAACACCAGGTTATAATCCAACTGGTTTAATTGGAAGCACTAGCTTTCAGAGTGCTGCTCCTTCAGGTGATTGTGGAGTATAAGATTGTAAGACACAGAATTTATATCAAAGGTTTACAGTGTGATATAACTGAAATTATACATTGAAAAATACCTGGATTGTTTGTTAAGTCTGTCACCTTTTAGAATGACCATGTTAGTTACATCACACTGTAAACCTTTGCTATAAATTCTGTGCCTTACAATTGTGTCCTCCACAATCACCTGAGGAAGGAGCAGCGCTCCGAAAGCTAGTGCTTCCAATTAAACCAATTGGAATATAACCTGGTGTTGTGTGATTTTTAATTTTGTACACCCCAATCCAATGCCGGCAACTCTATTTCAAACTGTTGCATCATTTCAGGCCAGTCCATGTGCAAAATGGTTAATAGATTATTAGGGACGTCAATAAATTCTTCCTAAATTCATCAATGAATTCTTCCTAAATTCATTATGAAATACAGTCCCTGATGCAATTTGGAAACCAAAAGCCAAAAAATTATATTGTGCATAGTAAGCACCCCAAGTAGAAATGTTATTCTGCTCAGGTCATCCATTTTGACAAAATTGATTGAGGGATAAATATTGTGGGGACAAGGAAAGTAAATTCTTGTCCTTTTTGTTATTATTTCATGGCAACCATGCATTAATGGTTGGCCAGCATTTACTGACCATCGCTAATTGTCCCTTGAGAAGGTGGGGGTGAGCTGCCTTCTTGAACCGCTGCAGTCCATGTGCTGTGGGTTGAGTCACAATGCCCTTAGGGAGGGAATTCTAGGATTTTTACCCAGCAACACTGAAGGAATGGCAATATATTTTCAAGTCAGGTTGGTGAGTGGCTTGTAGGCAAAGTTGATGGCAGTGGTGTTCATATGTATCTGCTATCCTTGTCTTTCTAGATGGAAGTGGTCGTGGGTTTGGAAAGTGCTGTCTAATGATCTTTGGTGAATTTCTGCAGTGCATCTTGTAGATAGTACTCACTGCTGCTACTGAGTGTTGTTGGTGGAGGGGGTGGATGCTTCTGGATGTGGTGCCAGTCAAATGGCTACTTTGTCCTGGATGGTGTCGAGCTTCTTGAATGTTGTTGGAGCTACCTCCATCCAGGCAAGTGGGGAGTATTCCATCACACTCCTGACTTATGCCTTGTAGGTGACGGACAGGCTTTGGGGAGTCAGGAGGTGAGCTAAAACTTGGAAAATATTGCCACAGACTCATTCACATTCACTCAACATGGCAAACAGACCTCATTTTTAGTTTTGTCTCAACCACAGGACAACATATCCAACTCAACAGCACTCTGACAGTCCTGCACTGAACTGGAGTTTTGAGTTCATTCCCCTGATTGGGAGTTGTGTTTCTGAGGTAAAAAGAGTGCTGTCAACACAGCCACAGCTGAGAGACTAGGAGCATTTAAAACATTAAAAAGCCTTTGGAAAGATCCCACATGGGATGCTGATAAACAACATGGGAACCAGGGCAACTTGAAAAGTTGGATCCAAAAATTGTCTTCGAGGTAAGAGGCAGATAGTGGTGGTACAGACTGTTTGTGTGACTGGAGCCTGTGGTCCACAGGAATCAGTGCTGGGTCCCTCACTGTTTGTGACATATGAACAACATAGAAGAAAATGTGGGAGGGATGATAAGTTAGTCTGTGGCTGACACAAGATTGGCCGGTTGATTGACAATGAGGAGGAAGGTGTTAGGTTACACAAGGATATAAACAGATTGGTCAGACGGGCAGATCAGTAGCAGATAGAATTCATTTCATAGAATCCCTACAGTGTGGAAGCAGGCCATTCAGCCCATCGAGTCCAGACTGACCCTCTGAAGAGCATCCCACCGTACGCAGCCTCCTACCTATTCCTGTAACTTTGTACTCCCCATGGCTAATCCACCCAGCCTGTACACCCATGAACACTATGGGCAATTTAACATGGCTAACCCATCTGACCTGCACATCCTTGGACTGTGGGAGAAAACCATAGCACCCAGAGGAAACCCACGCATACACGGGGAGAATGTGAAAATCCCACACGGACAGTCACCCAAGAGTGGAATCAAACCCAGGTCCTTGGTGCTGTAAAGGACTTATGCCCAAAACATCGACTCTCCTGCTCCTCAGATGCTGCCTGACCTGCTGTGCTTTTCCAGCACCACACTGTTCAATTCCAGGTCATAGGCCTCGTGTTGCAAAGTGGAATTAGAGTACATTTGGGGTAGTTTCTGTTGGTGCAGACCCAATGGACCAAATGGCCTTTTCTGTATTTATGGTTCTATGATTGTTTGATTAGATTTTACTTTCCATCTCTGAAGTGTATTGAATGAATCAGAAAATACACAGGAACAGAATACTTTCCAAAAGGAAGTCCACAAATTGTCTGTTCAAAGATGAAGTTGCTTAATTCAAATTTGAATTGTACAAAATCAACTCTCGGAATATTTCATTCCAATCACATGATGTTTTGTTTGTAGAACAAACTGAATTAACAAGTGCAGAGTCCATATGTATTTATATAAGCATCTAACACAGAATAATAGTATCTAACACAGAACAATACTGTAGTTACAAAATAGAAAGAAATAGTTCTGATAATAAAAGCACCCTGAACTAATCCCACTGCCTTGTTCTCTTCTCGCTGTCCTGTATCAATCCCCAAACTAATCCCACTGCCCCACTCTCTTCCCACAGACCTGTATCAATACGCAAACTAATTTTACTGCCCTCTCCCCATAGCCCTGAATCAATCCGAAAATAATCCCACTGTTGTAACCTCTCCCCATAGCCATGTATCAATCCCCAGAATAGTCCCACAGCCCTGCCTTCTGCCCATAGCCCTGTATCAATTCCAAACTAATTCATAGAACCTGAGTTATAGACACATTCAGCGAGGAAACAGACCGTTCGGTCCAACTAGTTCACGTCGACCATGTTCCCAAACTAATCTAGTCCCACCAGCCTGTGCTTGGCTCTTATTGCTCCAAACCTTTCATGTTCATGAATTTATCCAAATGTTTTTTAAACATTCTAACTGTACTCACGTACACCACTTTCTTTGGTAGTTCATTGCACACAAGAACCACTCTGTCCAAAAAAGTTACCCCTCATCTCCTTTTAAATCTTTCTCTTCTCACCATAAAAGTATGCCCCCTGGATTTGAACCAATTCCCACCCTGAGGAAAAGATTCACCTTATCTGTGCTCCTCATTATTTTATAAAGCTTTGTAAGGTCACCCTCGACCTGCTATGCTCCAGTGAAAAACATCCCAGCGTTTCCAGTCAATTTTTATATCTCAAACCCTCCCTTTCTGGCAACATCCTGGCAATTCTTTTCTGAATCCTCCCCACTTTAATAATATTTTTTCTTTTAACAGGGTGACCAGAATTGCAAACAGTACTTCTGAAAACACATCATCAATGTCCTGTACAACCTCAACATGGCATTCCAACTCCAATACACAAAGGTCTGAGCAATGAAGGCTAGCGTGCAAAACACCTGCTTAACCACTACCCTGCTCTCTTCCCATGACCTTGTATCAATCCCCAAACTAATCTCACTGTCCCACATTCACCTCATAGCCCTGTATAAATCCCAAACTAGTCCCAATGTCCCATGCTTTTCCCATAGAAGAGTGTCCATCTGTCCCCATAACCAAAATAATTCCATTGTCTTCCTCTCACCCATAACATTGTGTACTTCTCTTAGCGAGTTTTGAAAAGATTTGTAGATCAGGTTGAGGTTCTGGATGTAGGTTTGCTCATTGAGCTGGGAGGTTCATTTCCAGACGTTTTGTCACTCTACTAGGTAACATCTTCAGTGGGCCTCAGGTGAAGCAGTGTACATGATTCCTGCTTTCTATTAATATGCTTGAGTTTCTTTGGGTCGGTGATGTTATTTCCTGTGGTGACGTTATTTCCAGTGGTGATGTCATTTCCCTTTTTTTCTCAAAGGGTGGGTAGATGGGGTCTAACTCGATGTGTTTGTTGATAGAGTTCCGGTTGGAATGTCATGCTTCTAGGAATTCTCATGCATGTCCCTGTTTGGCTTGTCCTAAGATGGATGTGTTGTCCCAGTCGAAGTGGTGTCCTTCCTTATCTGTATGTAAGGATACCAGTAAGATAGGGTCATGTTGTTTTGTGGCTAGTTGGTGTTCATGTATCCTGGT
>NW_025195678.1:0-4508 GCF_004010195.1 Chiloscyllium plagiosum
TTTGAGAGCACTGCACTGTCCGATTTGAGAGCAATGCACTGTCCGGTTTGAGAACACTGCACTGTCTGGTTTGAGAACACTGCACCGTCTGGTTTGAGAGCACAGCATCGTCTGGTTTGAGAGCACTGCACTGTCTGGTTTGAGAACACTGCACCGTCTGGTTTGAGAACACTGCACCGTCTGGTTTGAGAGCACTGCACAGTCTGTTTTGAGAGCACAGCACAGTCTGGTTTGAGAGCACTGCACAGTCGGGTTTGAGAACACTGCACTGTCTGGTTTGAGAACACAGCACCGTCTGGTTTGAGAACACTGCACTGTCTGGTTTGAGAGCACTGCATTGTCCGGTTTGAGAGCACTGCACTGTCGGGTTTGAGAGCACTGCACTGTTTGGTTTGAGAGCACTGCACTGTCTGGTTTGAGAGCACTGCACTGTCTGGTTTGAGAGCACTGCACTGTCTGGTTTGAGAGCACTGCACTGTTTGGTTTGAGAGCACTGCACTGTTTGGTTTGAGAGCACTGCACTGTCTGGTTTGAGAGCACTGCACAGTCTGGTTTGATAGCACTGCACCGTCTGGTTTGAGAGCACTGCACCGTCTGGTTTGAGAGCACTGCACTGTCTGGTTTGAGAGCACTGCACAGTCTAGTTTGAGAGCACTGCACTGTCTGGTTTGAGAGCACAGCACCGACTGGTTTGAGAGCACTGCACTGTTTGGTTTGAGAGCACTGCACTGTTTCGTTTGAGAGCACTGCACCGTCCTGTTTGAGAGCACTGCACTGTCCGGTTTGAGAGCACTGCACTGTATGGTTTGAGAGTACTGCACTATCCGGTTTGAGAGCACTGCACTCTCTGGTTTGAGTGCACTGCACTGTCTGGTTTGAGAGTAATGCACCGTAATGTTTGAGAGCATTGCACTGTCTGGTTTGAGAGTAATGCACTGTCAGGTTTGAGAGAACTGTATTGTCCGTTTTGACAGTGCTGCGCTGTCCGTTTTGAGAGCACTGCACTGTCCGATTTGAGAGCACTGCACTGTCCGATTTGAGAGTACTGCACTGTCTGGTTTGAAAGTAATGCACTGTCCGTTTTGAGAGCACTGCACTGTCCGATTTGAGAGCACTGCATTGTCCAGTTTGAGAGTAATGCACTGTCCGGTTTGAGAGCACTGCACTGTCCGGTTTGAGAGCACTGCACTGTCCGGTTTGAGAGTAATGCACTGTCCGGTTTGAGAGTAATGCACTGTTTGTTTTGAGAGCACTGCACTGTCCGTTTTGAGAGCACTGCACTGTCCGTTTTGAGAGCACTGCACTATCTGGTTTGAGAGCACTGCACTGTCCGGTTTGAGAGCACTGCACTGTCCGGTTTGAGAGCACTGCACTGTCCAGTTTGAGAGTAATGCACTGTCCAGTTTGAGAGCACTGCACTGTCCGGTTTGAGAGTAATGCACTGTCCAGTTTAAGAGCACTGCACTGTCCGGTTTGAGAGCTCTGCACTGTCCGGTTTGAGAGTAATTCACTGTCCGGTTTGAGAGCACTGCACTGTCCGGTTTGAGAGCAGTGCACTGTCCGGTTTGAGAGCACTGATCTGTCGGGTTTGAGAGCACTGATCTGTCGGGTTTGAAAGCACTGCACTGTCGGGTTTGAGAGCACTGCACTGTCCGGTTTCAGAGTAATGCACTGTCCGGTTTGAGAGCACTGCACTGTCCGGTTTGAGAGCACTGCACAGTCCGGTTTGAGAGCACTGCACAGTCCGATTTGAGAGCACTGCACTGTCCGATTTGAAAGTAATGCACTGTCAGGTTTGAGAGCACAGCATTGTCCAGTTTGAGAGTAATGCACTGTCCGGTTTGAGAGCACTGTACTGTCCGGTTTGAGAGCACTGTACTGTCCAGTTTGAGAGTAATGCACTGTCCAGTTTGAGAGTAATGCACTGTCCAGTTTGAGAGTAATGCACTGTCTGGTTTGAGAGTAATGCATTGTCCGGTTTGAGAGCACTGCATTGTCCAGTTTGAGAGCACTGCACTGTCTGGTTTGAGAGCAGTGCACTGTCCGGTTTGAGAGTAATGCACCGTAATGTTTGAGAACACTGCACTGTCCGTTTGAGAGCCACTGCACAATCCGATTTGAGAGTACTGCACTGTCTGGTTTGAGAGCACTGCATAGTCTGGCTTGAGAGCACTGTACTGTCCGATTTGAGAGTACTGCACTGTCCGTTTGAGAGCCACTGCACAATCCGATTTGAGAGTACTGCACTGTCTGGTTTGCGTGCACTGCACTGTCCGTTTTGAAAGCACTGCACTGATCGGTTTGAGAGCACTGCACTGTTTGGTTTGAGAGCACTGCACCGTCTGGTTTGAGAGCACTGCAACGTCTGGTTTGAGAGCACTGCACCGTCTGGTTTGAGAGCACTGCACAGTCTGGTTTGAGAGCACTGCACAGTCTAGTTTGAGAGCACAGCACTGTCCAGTTTGAGAGCACTGCACTGTCCGGTTTGAGAGCACTGCACTGTCTGGTTTGAGCCCTTGATAATCTGAGACGTGATGACCCACAGATTAAACTCCCCAGTCATCTTCATGCTTCAACAGAAGAGGGGACTTGTGTTGTCACAATCCCGGCAACTATCAGTGAAGCTTACTCAGGTGTGGCAAAAGTGGGTACTGCAGATACTGGAGATTAGAGTTCAGATTAGAGTGGTGCATTAGTCAGGGGAAATGCAGAATAATAGGGTAGGGGAATGGGTCTGGATGGATTACTCCTCAGAGGGTCGGTGTGGACTTGTTGGGCCGAAGGGCCTGTTTCCACACTGTAGGGATTCTATGAACATGTCTCCACCACAATCTCTGGCAGTGCCTCCAAGACTCTCACCACTCACTGTGTGAGAAACCTTATCCCCATGTAAACTTCTGCTTCTTATATTGGAGGCAGTCCAGAGAAGATTCACTAAGTTGATCCGGAGAGACTGCAAGGAAAGGTTGGATAGATTGTGTCAGTACTCATTGGATGTTTAGAAGAATGAGAATTGACCTTTCTGAAAGATAGAAGATCTTTAGAGATCCTGGCAGAGTAGATACAAAAAAAAAAGTTGTTTCACTTGGTGAGAAACTGTAGTAGGAGAGACCACAATCTCAGAATTAAGCTGCAATGATTGTAACAAGATCAGCCAAATGGACCTCATACAATCGGAGTTCCCTGATTGGGGCTGTTAATCTGGTCCAATCAGGGAGCCCTGGCTGACAGATATAAACAGGAGTGTCAGAGGTTCTGTTCACTCTGAGAGCTGGCTCTGAGGGAGCTGGGTCAGTGCCTGGGATTCTCCTCGTGTAAATAAAGGACGGCTTGGTGACAGGACACCGGCCTCTGTGGAGTTATTTCAAAAGGGTCACATATTAAAGGCAGAGATGAGAAGGAATTTATTCTCTCACAGTGAATCTGGAATTATTTACTTCAGAGAGCTTTCGAGGATAGCTCTTTCAGTATACTTAAGATTGAGATAGATTTTTAATCTGTTTGGGATCAGGTGTTGGGGGAAAAGACAGAAACTGGAGTTGAGGATTATTATTTCAGCCACAATCACATGGAATGGTAAAGCAGACTTGATGGACTGAATGGTCAACTTCTGCTGTGACATCTTATTGATAATTTTACATTGCTGTCCTTTCATTTCTGATCCTCACACAAGCAAGTACATTTACTCTGCCAAAACCTCATGGTTTTGAAAAATGTATTCAAATCTCCACATAGCCTTCGCTTCTCCAGATCACAATCTCTTCAATTACATTTTATAAAACTGGGATTGCTCATTTCTGGAACCATTCTGAGAAACCTCTTCTACATTCTCCTCAATGTATTCACATCTTTCCGAAAGTGTGACACACTGAACTGTGCACAGTAATCCAGCTGAGGTCTAACAAACTTCCCAAACACATTCGATGTAATCCTCTTCTACTCTATATGTTACTGATAAAACCCAGTATACTGCATCCTTTATTAACTGCTCTCTCCACCTGTGCTGCCGTCTTTAATAATTTGTCTCCTGTATACCCAGGTCTCTCTGCTCCTGAGTTCCCTCTGGATTTGTATCCTTTATTTTATGCTATCTGCCTGTGATTACTACCAAAACATCTCTGCTCACACCTCTCCACATTAAACTTCACCTGCCACGTCTCTGCTCACTTCTCAAACTTGTCAATATCCTTTAACACATCGACACAGTTCTCTTCACATATTACAATTCTCCCAAATTTCATATATCAAAGGCATAGAACATAGAATGATACACTTATCATCTGTAAAATCTTTACTCTTTATTCCATGGTCTATGTCAATAACACATATCATGAAAAGCAAAGACCTCAACACTGACCTATTGGGAACTCCACGATAAACCTTGCATGACAAACATTCATCATCACCCTCTGTTTCCAATCATCAAGTCAATTTTGAATCTATGTTGCTCCTGCCCCTTTCATTCCAAGATGTCCGAGGAGAAAGTGAGGACTGCAGATGCTGGAGAT
>NW_025195679.1:0-1094 GCF_004010195.1 Chiloscyllium plagiosum
CAGCAATTTGCAGCGTAGGGAAAATGTAGACAGATGTATCAAAGTACACGGGTCCAGAATATCCAGGAATATAATGCAAAATGAAATGATAATATCGATAAAATGTTAAAGGGAATACAAGATGGCACCGATCCAGAAGGTCTGCTTTTCTGGGCTCTGCATCACAGCACGGGCAAAGTGGTTCTCTAACCCACCCCATCCCAGTCATTTTCTTAAAATTTAACATTAAAGGAGCAACAGAATCTTTACTAATCCCGTTTTGTCAAGTGGAAATGACAAAACATGGGGAAAGGATCGAGTAAGTCCCAACACGCGGGGGACCCGTCAGAAGCATCGAGCCTGCCTGAGGCTTTCGCTGCAACCCACTCTGCTCGTTCGATAGACCCAGTTCCTCACCAGGACTTGGTCACTGAGTTCACCAAATTATGTGCAATGGTTGAAGCCATGATTGAATAAGGGTTCAGCAGTGGCTCGAGATGCTCTCAACCGTGCTCCAAAAACATGAGCAGCAGGTAAGGTGAATTGGCCATGCTAAATTGCCCGTAGTGTTAGCGACAAATGTAGGGGAATGGGTCTGGGGTGGGTTGCGCTTTGGCGGGTCGGTGTGGACTTGTTGGGCCGAAGGATCTGTTTCCACACTGTCAGTAATCTAAAAAAAAGCTTGACAGCCTTGGAAACAGAACAGACGATGTCAAAGGCGGAATTGCAGCGACAGAGACCGCGATCAATTCCTCCCAGGAGAGGATTCTTGCCTTTGAAAGCCAGCTCCATATCTTAACTGAATATGACGACGATCTCGAGAACAGAGGAGGATGAAGAATGTTCACATCGTCGGTTTGCTGGACCGGACGGAAGGTGGTCAACCAATTAGTTTATTGAGAACTGGCTGCTGTGATTCCTTCACTTCAAAACTGAAAAGGGACAGGTGAAGACTGAGACAGTTCGTCGGGTTATGGTGCACAGCTCAGACTCAGACCAGCGCCTTCGCCCTGTCCTTGTGTAGTGACATAGTCATGGGGATAAACAAAGACTGATGGAATTTCCGGAACACACGGGACAGATCCGATTGCTTTTATTCACGAGGGCTCCAGTAT
>NW_025195679.1:1349-3001 GCF_004010195.1 Chiloscyllium plagiosum
CGGGTTACAAAGGTACTTGTGATGATTAAATACCGACCAAAGGGCAGTTGAAGCCCGATTTTTGTTGTTAATTGCCCTGATGTCATATTGGTAGCGGGCAGAAGATAAAGTTTTGTGATATGCAACCGTCCCCACTGGGCGGGCGTGGGGTAAATTCCCTATCGAATATCATTGGCACTTTGGATTTTGTTTCTTTTTTTTTATGAGTTTAGTTTTGGAATGTTTTGAGAGCTTGTTAGTTGTAGTAGTCTTAGTTTGTTTTGTTTTAAGCTCTATGAATCTTTTTGCATTCATGATCAGTGATGTGTAATTCGAGTTCTTCCTCTCAAGAGCTCACATGTTGCTACAACGTGTGATGGATAATGATGTGCTTAAGTGGTGTACCTGGAACAATAAGCGGAGCCATCGTCCTCTCAAGAGCAAAAATGTACTTTCTAGTCTTAGAAAGAAGAGGGTGGGTGTAGTCCTATTGCAGGAGATGCACCTTGATGACAAGGAACATTTCACATTACAACAGGGTGGGTTTGATCGGGTTTATTTCTCGTTTTTTAATAGTAGGATTAGGGGAGAAGTCTTACTGGATAAGAAGAACCTTCCAGTTAAAGTACTAGATTATATTAGACAGTCATAGGAGGATCATAATCCCGAAATCCTTGAACTATGGGAACGAATACAGTACTTTGAATGTTTATTGCCTCCTGGCGCATCCTCTCAAAACCATGGTAGATGTATTTTCCAAATTAAGTTTTCTTGCCTTTTGGCACATTATTCTAGACGACCTCAACTGTCTTGCGTACCCCACAATGGACAGAATGTCAAAGGCCCCCCAATAACCTCGTTAAAATGTAAGCAATTCGTGTATTTGTGTGCAAAACTAGAGCTGGTGGATGTCTGGCGGCAGATCTACCTCACAAGTAGTGATTTTATTTTCTTCTTTAACCCGCAGAAATGCCGCACGAGGGTTGATATCATCCCCATCCCTGCAACAATCTTAGATTCGGTGGCATCCTGCACAATTGGAAATAATACCATTCTGAACATGAAGCAGTCTACATATTGATAACGATTAAGGGCAATATAACAGATTCGAGACACTGGTGAATGTATCCCTTTATTCTTAAGGCTAGTTAGTTCATTGAGTATTTCTGCAATGAATTCAGATCTTTCTTAGTCATTAATTCAAATTCAACCAGTAACCCATCCACTCTATGGGAAATTTCTAAGGCTTATGCCAAGGGAATAATTATTCATGAGGATGCAGCAATAGGGGGAGCAGGAACGCTGCTTTGAGGCACAGCTGAGGGCAGCCAAGAGGGCATACTGTGATAGACCATCAGTGGCTTAACTGCAGAGGATCACAATGCTTCGGTCTACAGTGAATTCCACGCTCACACAGACAGCCAAGAAGGAACTTACGTTTGCAAAACAAAGGCTGTTTGAACATGGTGATAAGCCAGGAAAGTATTCAGCCTATCTTGCCAGGAAAACAAGTGCCCCTCTCAAGCCATTATCTCAATTAGAGAAGGTACTGGGATCCTTACCTTCGATTCCAAAAAAATTAATGCAGCCTGTATGAGATTTTTCTCCGAATTATTTCAGACTGAACATTTTGAGGATAGATGGATTAAGATGGAGTCATTTTTTCAAGACCC
>NW_025195679.1:4260-4508 GCF_004010195.1 Chiloscyllium plagiosum
GAATGCTTTCTTTGATGTTTCCCAGACAGATATTTAGGAAACATAATGAGTGGTTTAGCTCTTTTATTTGGCACCATAAGCGATTCCTTATCAAGCTAACAAAATTGCAATTGCCCCACAGATTGTGGGGAGTAGAACTCCCCGAATAAAAGCAATCAATTAAGTTCTTTTATCATCCTATGTTAGTGCCTTGTCTGCTGAGGACTCGGCGTCAATACGGCTGGATATTGAGCCCTCTCAGACAAAGT